>NW_009612757.1:0-40565 GCF_000690535.1 Cariama cristata | reverse complement strand
CCAGTATTTTCAGCAGTAAACCTTTTGTAAATAAGTGATGCTGA
Organism: Cariama cristata; assembly: GCF_000690535.1. NCBI lineage: Eukaryota > Metazoa > Chordata > Aves > Cariamiformes > Cariamidae > Cariama > Cariama cristata. The sequence goes on along the minus strand of NW_009612757.1, from coordinate 40,521 downwards.
AAACAAACATACTGAACTCTTATTAGTGACTTATGAAACAGTCTTTTCTTTTGCACAGATACCGTGTTTTTCCATTTGCCACCGAGATGTGAGGATCGAACCACAGTGTATGGCGTCTCTTGCTATAGGCAGATTGAAGCAAAGGTAACATTCCAAGCTGTGAGTTAGATTAATGAAATAATAGGCTTGATGCATTAACGACCCTAAAATTCAGTGGCTTGTGTTACACCAACAGTCAAACTGCACGATCATCTTACATTTAAAAATCTGTGAAAATGTGCACAGTAGATAGCTACAGAACTTGAGAACTATTTCTTTCCCTTATGTCAGGAGGCGTATAGTGATCCTTTGAAATGTTCAAGGCAATTGAAAAATATGTTTTGGTTCTTGAGAGCTAATCCAGGCATCAGCACCAAGTAGCAAATTGAAGGTGACAGTCTATCAGGCGGCCAAGTCATGTTTCCAGGAAGTAGGCCTCTTGGGTGGAAAGAGTTGAATTTTCTTCAGTGTGTGACCATGAAGAATTTTAGAGTATTTCCTGGGATCTGACCACACAAGTGTAGGGATGTTTCTGTTTACCTGCCTCCTTTGCCAAAAGTACACATGCAGAGTAGACCAGAATCTTCCCGTTCATTGTAGCCACTTACCGGTACTGAACTTTTAGCAGTAAAGCTGAAAATTTGATGAGAGCTACAGTGTGCACCTGATCACACTGAGGAAATCATGTACTTGGTCTACTAGAATCTGCCCATATTGTCAATAGTAACAGTAGTATGATCTATGCACTTACAATTGAGAAGTTATTACAAATTTCTTTAAAAACTACTCCCTTTTCCGGTGAAATGCCAAGAATGTGGAATACTTTGTTTTAGTGTTAACATACCGTGATTATATTTAAAGTTCCTGTTTATGCTATGGGAGAAATTTTACATATGCAGATTTTAATTCTGTTTCTTTTGAACTAAATCCATGTCGATTTTAGTTCACTTACTATCTTTGCAGCCAGTCTTCACTGTATTCTGTGATTTAGAATTTTGCTCTATTTAACTATGAATTCTGTTTCTTTTGAACTAAATCCATGTTGATTTTAGTTCAGTCACTATCTTTGCAGCCAGTCTTCGCTGTATTCTGTGATTTAGAATCTTGCTCTATTTAACTACACAATAACTTGGCTTTATTGTACTCTTGATTCCAGTTTATGCTGTTCAGTAGCCAATTAAGAAGATAAATAGATGTTTAAAATGAACTCTTTGGAACAAGTAGAATGTAAAACAATGTGTTTCATACGCAGCTCTAGTTCCATCTGTCCTTTTTGATGTGTGGGCTGCAGTCCGCAGATTTGCTGTTTTGTACAATTAAGTGAATCACTTGGCTGTATTTCTGCCCCCACCCTTTCTAGGTCTGCTGTTAAGTGCTGGGACCGTTTGGTCTGGCTAGGAACGTAGTTGATTCCGTGGATGATACCCCCTTTAATTTATGGGTGGCTCAAAGCCACAATTTCTAGGCAAAGAGTTTTCAACCTGGTCGGTTTTCACAGATATTGTTAGAGAAGAACGAGTGATGTGTTGTCGCTTCTGTTACTTTACCCCGAGTTAAAATGCCATTGCCTTTTCCAGGGCTATTGCCTGTTTCTCATGCTAGTGTCTTTTAAACAGTCTTCTGCCTTCCATCACAGCTGTATTTGTATCTTCACTGCGCACAGTGAGATGAGAACACAACTCTGACATATCAATGTTATGATCAGTTTTTACTAGGTAAGGGCATACTGTTGCATGGTTTAGATATTCCACCATTGAAAGCAGTCAGTTTTAGGATTTTGTTTAAATAGGGGGAGTGGTATGTGGCAACTAGACCTGTGAAAGATTTCTTTTTGAAATTGCGTGTGGGTAAAAATAATGTAATACTTCTATTTCTTAGGCATTAAAAGTACGGCAAGCAGACATCACCCGAGAAACAGTACAGAAAAGTGTCTGCGTTCTCAGTCAGCTGGTAAGAATGTTTAACTCCCAAAACATTTTAAAATAACATATTAAAAATTATTTGTTTTCCATATTCTTATTTGGAACTTTTGGCTCCAAATATCTCTCTTTCAATCATTGCAGATTTACTGAAGTAAAATTGAATCGGAAGGCTATGGCATTTGAGTGAGCTGCCTTGAATTGCTGTCTCCTTGTAATTGTAAAAGTGTCTGCCTGTTGTGAGAGCCCAGGCTATCTATTTGCGCTTTTGGTTATTCTTAAGTGCTGATAACTTTATTTCATGTGGCAGTATTGAGGGGTTTGGCTATTATAATAACTGGAGACAGTGGCTATTGACAGCTGTGAAAGAGGTTTTAAGATAGTCACACATACAGCATACTCTTGTTTTGAAGAAACATCTTGTATTCCTTTCTATTTAGCAAAAGCTACTGATTGCCAGGCAGGGAACAGAAATTCTTTCTGTGCTTAAAGCTGAAGAAAGAAGTATTACTGGAGCTGCACAAGTAGTATTAAAGGAGGAAACTACTTTTCCAGAACGATGTTCAGTGATGGTATGGTATGTGCAAATGGAAAGAAAACAGAATTATCATTTTAAATGAACACAGGAGAAAGATGCTGCAAGTTAGAAACGAAGGACTGCCCTTCCAGGAGCTCTATGTGTAATAATGTGTCTATATTGCAAGATAAGAATGGGAGAAGATTAAAGATCAAAATGGGTGACTAAATAAGTTTTATTCACTTGCTTTTGTGTTTGTTTTTCTTCCAAGCCTTTGTATGGGTTACTTCAGGCAAAGCTGCAACTCATTACACATGCGTATTTTGAAGAAAAAGACTTCTCGCAAATTTCAATTCTAAAGGTAACTTGTAAGTAATAGCCAAGCAGAACAAAGTTTTCAGTGTATGGCTGCTGACTTTAGTGGTTTTAATCAGTGCTCAAATATTCCATTTGCATAGGTCATTCAGTTATTTGTCTCTTGTAATAACTTAACATGAACTAAATTAACTACCCTAATCTGACAGAGGGTCAGCTATCTGACTTGTAATGAAATACAAGCATGAGCATGATTGTCAGCCTGTGTCTCTGTTGACTCCATTAGTAAGATTTTACTTTCTTTCTGCAACAAGACATTGAAATCCTTGAATAAGTGCATTTTTTTTAATTCTAGATTTTGTGTGGCCGTGTGCCATTAACGGCTCCTGGGTTTTTTTTTTGCCTTTGTTCTAACTTTTACAGGAACTTTATGATCATATGAATAGTTCCTTGGGCAGTACTTTGCTAGAAGGGTCACAAGTTTATCTTGGTAAGTGACTTTTTTTGTACAAGCAGCAGAGATAATGTTACACTAATCAACACATTCCCTTTCTAAGCTAATTTGTTCATGTGCATTAGCAGATTAAGCACCAGAGATCTGTGTGCCTGCACAGTGTTCTGTTTTGCATTTCTTTATTGATGGATTTAAATAAATGTCAAATAAATGTAGTGTTGCTTTCGTAATAGGAGTTAGTTGTAAGTTGAAAGCCATGGTACCTCTTGACCTAACAGTCTGACAAGCAACTGCTTGGCTGCTTTTGGGAAACGGTACCTTCTTAATTTTTAGATGGAACTATTTGATGGTGTGAGGTGCTCAAGCTTTCATCTGTGTGTTATTTGGAATATCTGTAATTTGATTCTGACTCTTCTCTGTGTTTTCTGAATGCACAGTGTAGCATTTACTTCAATGTTTCCATAATGCTGTGTGGCAACCAACAGGAGTAACTCAGAGCGTGACTATTCACATTATTATTCTCTCCATTGTAGATTTAACTCTTGCTTCTGCTCAAAAGAAAGAACTTAATATTTCTGCTATTGAAATAACTGGGTTCACATAGAATGCATAATGAATGTCCCCCTCCTCCTGAAAAGTGGTGACAAGAAGTAAGTTAATATCTCTACTAGCTATTAAACTGTAATAATTTCTCTTTTTGTGGTATTTCAGGTCTGTCTCCTCGGGATCTTGTTCTTCACTTTAGACACAAGGTAGGTGTTCTCTGCTAGATATATCAAGTACAGCACTTAACTTTGTAGAGTAAAATGCCTTGTGAGGAACTGAAAAATAAACGTGGCTAGACATAGCTGAGCTAGGAGTGAGAGGACTATTTCCGAAGTACTTCTGGTTACAGATTCCTGATTTCCCATCCCCTTCTGCCTACATAACTTCAGTGAAAGTAAGTTCCAGACAGAAGCTTTGTCTGTCTGCTGGATTCCCTGTAGATTTGTAGGTTTGTGTGACATTGCTTTAGTCCTGTCCCAAGGTGCAAGTGCCATCTCGATTATGGTCTTGTTTCTATTTCCTGCTTCTCATCAGATGAATGTGATAGAAGAATATTGCTAAAGTCTGTGCAGACACAGCTTGGAGGATTTTTCCCTGTATCTTGTAATTTTTGCAGCTTTTGCCATCACAGAACCTGAGGGGACTTGCATCTCTCCTTGTTTTTCCTAATGACTATTGAAATTGAGTGTGTATGCTATAGCTAAGGTATAAACAGCATTTAGAATCTTTTATTAACTGAGAGGCATCAAGAAAACAAATTTGAGAATCTGGATTTCATGGTGTATTTGCACCTGCTCAGTAGATTTTTGAGGTAGAACTAATTTTTGTTTAACTTTAGATCTCTGCCAGTCATGGCCCAGAAGCATCTGTGTTTTTCTTTGAGTATAGAGAGTCTGGACAGCCACTTCTGATCTAGATACCTCATCTTTAGATGTCTAAAATTAGAAGAGGTGAATGCTATTCTTGGTATTTTGCTGAATTCTTTTCTGTATTTCTGTGGAGGAACTCTTTTATGTTTATGCAGTTTACTGTTTTTTAAAATTCTGGAGTTACGCAACATGTTCTTTCTGATAAGCTTTGTATGATTCAAATTGCACAGTTCTTTTTTTTGCAGGTTTTTCTTTGTGCATCTCAAATGCTATTTTAAAATGAGTGTTCAGGTGGAGAAAGGGTATTAGAAGACTGGTTTTCACTGGTCAAATGTACTTGATCATTTGACAGTTATGTAGCAATTAACATGAAATCTTGAAGAAGAGGTTATGCTTTCACAGTATTTTTGATAAATGGCACTGATTCACTCACCATATTTTTCCTTTTTGTGTTTTTTCAGGTCTTGATCCTTTTTAAATTGATTCTTCTGGAGAAAAAGGTAATGTTTTGTAGGCTGAGGCAGGTAATTGAAATAGAAATGCAATTGTTAAATTTTTTTCCTATGAAATTATGTGAAAAACAAAGTAAAATAAAAGTCATATATCAACAACTTTGCATCCCTATATAAATAGGGAAATTATACTGAAAGTAACTGCTGTGTGACGTATAAATCTGCCTCCACCTCTGTTCTGTTCACACTCCACCTTATTAATAGCTGTGCCAGCCAGAGTAAATAAAATGCGATTAAATGTGAGTGGAGAAGCTTAACGTATTATAGAAGATGGGAAAGGATACACCTAATGCAAATAGGTACCTGTGTAAAGGAACCGATAGGAAATGCTGGTACCTGAAAGGGGTCGTACAGCTTTACAGGGATTCAGTAAGTAGAAGTTCTGGTTCGGGCTTTAAAAAGGCCTGCCAAAGGAAATGAGTGCTAGAAGTGTCCTTCAGACCTGAATTGCATGGACGCCTGCAGGAGACAATGTGAAGACCCTTATCTGTTAGGTCAGGCTGAACTCAGATTATAAATTGGTAAAACTGTTGAATTCTAGGCTCAGTGTTTTTCTTTGGGCTAGCTTTCTGCCTGAGAAGCAATGCTATTGTAGTAATTGAAGTGGAATATGCAAAATGTCCCAGCCAGTGTGAAATAGTAGATACATTTGTTTTCTTCTGTGTATATATTAATACCCTGGAACAAGAACTTTCAGTGAAATGACTATCAGCTCCCAGACACATTTATGCAGGGATATTTTTTTTTTGTTTAAAGTTTTGTCTCAAGTTCCAAAACATCACTTTTTCTTCAGTGAACCTCCTGTGTTAAAACCCAGCTTCTTCAGAGTGCTGAGAAGGAACATTAGAATTTCCTGTTTGCCACACTGGAAAATCAGTAGGACTGAATCTATAAGATAATTGAAACAGTTGGAGGGGGTTTGAAAACAGAAGTAGCAGCTTCTTCCAAAGTTTTTGCACTTGTCACTTAATTCTGTAAGTTAGATACACCTTGATGAGAATGAATGCAGTTTCCGCATTAAAGAGCGATATGCTAAAGAGTGCTATATTAAAGGCTATGCAAAAGAAATACTTGAGAAAATATGATTATGACATAGTAGGAGTACACATGTAGAAATGTATGTAATCAAGACTTGGTATGCAATGTTTTCCCAAAAATAACTTTCTGAAGCTGATTAAAGCACAAGACGTAAATGCGCAGGCGGAGGGGAGAGCGAGGGTTTCCCAAGCATGCTCCTGTGACTCAAACATATGAAACAGTTTTGAAAACAACTGGATGCTTATTAAGTAAACCTGCAGGTTGCTTTGTTTTTGTTTTTCCCCAAGCCCCAACAGGGAGACACCACTTGTAATTTCAAAAGGAAGAGTTTTGGTTTTCTGGCACTGCCTGTTTTCTGGCAGATGTTAAGGTTCCAGAATAACTGTGGGAAATCTGTATGTTCAAAGACCTTAAATATAATGCGCAAGAAGCCACTAGTAATGCCAGTTTTCCTTGAGCTGAAAAATGCCTGAATGCCACAGACTGATTTCCTTTAATCCTTAGTAATTTGGTTGATGCCTTTCCATGGGCTAAAGGAATTTTATTTTTTTTTTCCACTTCTCAGCTGTTATTAGGCTGGAAGACTACTTCCAGATGGTGATCATTTGACTCTCTGCTGCCAGGACCACCCAGTTTGCTGATGTAAATATTTTAGGCCATCTAACAGGGTTGGGAGGGGTAAGGAAGTGTGCACCCATATAGACGGAAAGATGGCACAAATACAGAAAAGTACGCAGCTTAGTAAGTAGTACACCAGAACAAAATCCTAGACTGGAATAGATTTCTTGAAAACAAGGTACTTCTTTGTAGACTTAATGATTTCTCTAGGCTTAAAAATAAGTTTGGCTAGGAATATATGGTATCTGAGAAGCTAAACCTGTAGGAGTATCATAGGGTTTCTGTTGTAGTTCATTGCTGTTATAGAATCAGAATTATTTGGGGTGGAAGGGACCTTTAGAGGTCATTTAGTCCAACCTCCCTGCGGTGAGCAGGGACATCTCCAACTAGATAAGGTTGCTCAGAGCCCCATCCAGCCTGACCTTGAATGCCTCCAGGGATGGGGCTTCCACCACCTCTCTGGGCAACCTGTTCCAGTGCTTCACCGCTATTATATCATGCATCTTTCATACATGCGTTATAGAGCAGCATCTTAAAAGAAGTTAGACTTTTTTTATTCCCATTGGAGTCAGTCAAAATTCTCTCATTAGATGAGATGCCTGGTCTTCTCATTATGCTTTTTCTGTGGCTGTTGCAATTTGAATTCACCTATCTTGAACATGGAAAAAAGAAAAATTGTACACGATAACATACATAGTCTATTTCTAGCTGAGGTACCATTAAACATCATTTGGTATGTGTTAGGACTGTGTGGGTCTTTCTCTTGGTTCTACAAGCTAGTGAATTGATGGACTAGCAAATACTAGTGGAATGTGAGTTGTTCATCAGTCACTTCTAAAGTGTCTTCCTAGCTTACAGCAGAAGTCTTTTATTAAGTCCAAGTCTGCAAACTGGCACTTTAAATTTCATCTTAGACCTAGTAAACCACCTGCAGAGTCATCAAGTTAGATCATGCTGTATTCCTTTTGCGTTGTTGATTCCTTGTAATGCTGGTGTAGTTTTTACTAGTATCATGTTGCTTGAGGATGTAAAAATGGCATTGTTAAACAAGTTGACTTCTGTGGGTTTTTTTTGGTTTTGGGTTGCTTGGGTTTTTTGTTTCTTTTTGTTTGTTTGTTTTTCTTTCCTGCACCCTGAAGGCCTATCTTGAAGAAACTCCAGTAGTAATATTCAGTCTACCTTGTCTTTCTTCTTTCATTGCTAGCCTTTGACACCCCCCTTTTGAATTCCTAACTAATTTACTAATCCCAGTCTCTCTGATTTAATTAAGGAGATTCTGTTTTCCCATGTTGTGCCTTAAGTGCTTTACCAAAGTTAATACCAGTCATGTCTTCTGTTTCTAAAAAAAATCTTTTTTTTAATCGTAGGAAGATACCTGTAATAAATACATGCTGCATTTATCCTGTTTTTTATTTATCTACATATCTTTAATAAATTTTCTTAGAAGAGATGTTTTTGCATAGGTTTTTGTCAGAATTCTGGAATGGAGATTATTTGGCCTCTTTGATTTATAACAGAGATTTTAATGTACTACAAATGAACAAGAATTTATGCGGCATGCCAGGAACAACTCTTTTCCGTCAGTCATTCAGTAACTGGGTCAATTTGGGAAAAAAATCTGAATGACTGTCAGAAAAATCTGAATGATTGACAAGTATATATTACACACGTGTGTATATATATATACCCATATATCTTACAAATATTATAAAATATAAGGATACAATAGACATATTTAAATATTTACTTTGAACTGTTGTAAGAGCTTTTGTTGGTAAGCAGATTTTCTAAAAGAACCTAAAAAGCAGTGCCTTGAATAATTTGCATGTGTTCTGTCTATCTTTGTCATGCTTAAGTGTAATTTTATTTTTCTCATTCTGTCCTCCCTAATTCCCTTTTCCTCTCTTGCATGCTCTCTTCCCCTCACCCCCCTGCCCTTCTGTCACCAGGTGCTGTTTTATATTTCTCCAGTAAATAGATTGGTGGGAGCTCTGATGACTGTACTGTCAATCTTTCCTTTTTAAGAGAAGTTTGGACTTCTTTTTATATGCTTTCTGGTGATAACTGAGGCTGGCTGTACTGTCCCATTTGGAAAACAACTTACATGACAATAGAGTTCTGTTGGTATGTTGCCTGAAAAACGGGTGACTTGTGTGTCTGTGTACTATGTATACAGCTCCTAATACTTACTACTTGGGTTACTTCTTGTGCTTAATTGGAGCCACTGGATATTGTGTATTGCCTGTAACATTGATGGGACCCTGAATAAGTCACATATTCCTGTCAAGTTCCTTAAAAAACAAAAATATAAATCACTCTTCCTTCTACGTGTGCTTTTTAAAAAAAAAAAAAAACAAAACACAAAACCACGCACACCAAAACCAACCCAAACAAAACCAAAACCCCAAACCTTGCTAACTCTTAGCTTCTAACTGGTCTTCTCAAAGCAAAAAGGTTGGGGCAGATTCTTTAGGAGATAAAATGTGGGTTTTCGGTTTAGTTTGGTTTTGTTTTTTAACACCTGCCTGCCCCCACCCAAAGTAATGTTTTAAAAGATATGATTTGCACTATGCACATGAGCACTTTGTTCATTTTCTTTAATGAAAGCCAATTAAATTTCTATTGAGATGCTGATATTCATGCATGCTATCACTTTCCAGGTATGATTGAACATGGTCTTAGTGACTGCTCACAGTACAGACCAAGAAAGAGCATATCAGAGGATGCCGGCTTGCAGGAAAATACACCACGGTTAGATGACTATGTGTCTGCTGCTGATACTTCAAATACAAACTTAGGAATGGGAAAGGGAGGCAGGAAGGGGCCAGGAAACCATTCACTGGAAGGTCAAAAAGCAAATGTGCCTTTCTCCCAGTTAGAGAAGACTTGCAATGGAGCTCAGTCCTCCAATGGTACTGTGCAGCGCTTGAAAGTTCCTTCCCGAGCTTCTCCAGCATCCTCTGAAAGTGACTGGGAGACCTTGGATCCTAGCATTTTGGAGGAGTCTAATTTGAAGGAAGGAGAACGTGAAAATACAGCATCAGAACAGGCTGAAAAACTTCCGAGCGAAGGGACGAGCTCAGAAAGCCTTCCAATCACTGTGCAGCCCCAAGCAAACACAGGACACGCGGTGCTTGTTCCAGGACTGATATCTGGGTTGGAAGAGGACCAGTATGGTATGCCGTTGGCTATATTTACAAAGGTAAACATGATGTTCATGATACCTGGTAACGCAAAAAGACATCTGTTTTTCAGAAGTGGCTAATTATTATGGTTACCTGACTCCGGATGGACAGTAGGGTGCTACAAAACATGTGAGTACGGTCTCTGGCAAGCGACTGTGTTCCAAGGCAGGTGGAAAGTGTGAGTGCACGTCTGAGGGGTGTGCGCCGCACACATACATTCCACTTTTCTTTCATGCATATACTTCCATACCATTTGCAATTCTACGTGATGGTAACCTGCAACCCCACTGTGGTTAATAAATGGTAGGTATCAGTAACTACTGTTCTCTTTTACTCTGAGGAATTGATCTAACCTATATTGGGCAAGATCAGAGTACTTAAGAAGTGTTTAGATATCTTAATCTAGAGTAAGATTCTGAAAGCTGTATCGTAGCGGACACCTAAGCCGTTGTTTTCCTCTCTTCATTTTTATATATATGTATTTATAAATACATATGTGTGTATATATGCACAAAATGTATATATAAATATGTGTGTGTGTGTATACACACACACAAAAAAAATTATATCTATAATTTCACCCTTCTTTACATGATAACTCTTCGTGGTTGCCTGTGGCTCTTTTCCTGTGTATGGTGCTGAGCTGCTGAATTTTAAGCTTGCGCTGTTGCCTAACTGAACTCCAGGTATGCCAGCGTCTCTGTAAAGACTCTGATGGACATTGTCCGATAACAAGCAATACATTTACTAGGGCTGGTTTCCCGTAAAAAACACGGGGAAATGCGTTCAGATTTATTTCCTCAAGCTGATGAGGCTCAAAGTGGTGTTTCTTCCTTTGGAGGAACTTATTTGCATTTCCTTGCAGAACATTGTATTTGATGATTGTGTTTGAGCTTCTCACAATAACTTTCATTGGAAATGGTGCGCTGTGTGGGCCCAAGCGAGCAGCTCAAATGTCATTGCCCTGTATTGCCTCATGTCACTGTTAGAAATGCTTTTTTTAACAAAGATCTGCAGTCTGGTGTTTGTCCTTACGGTCTAATGAAAAGAATAGCCTGTAAATTGTATGAGGTCTAGTTCTATTGAAAAGACTAGATTGAAAGCAAGAAGAAAATAATTGATATGGGGGGCTATGAATGCAAACTTAGTTTGCTACTAAGCTGATAAAATAGAAGACTAAACAGTTCTAAGGAAGCTGACAGTTTCTACATGTTTACCTTCTGTTCCACAAAGGCACTTTTAATTTGAGTTCATCCAATGTAATTAAAGCAGAAAATGTTTTACGTCTCTTACATCACATTTTTCTAATAACTTGAAGTTACAATTTAACCACTTTCTGGAAAGTTTAAACCTCTTTAAAAGCTCTCATTTCAGGGTTCTTTTATGCCATGCCATGGTAAGACTAATATATCTGACAAATTTGAATGGGAGGAGATTTTGCTAGATCACATAATACATTATCCAAGTATACCTGAGCATGAGGAAAAATAGGTTGTGATACTTGTTTCTATACTACCGGTTCTGTAAGATCTAACACTCATTTCATTTGCAGTCTTTTAAAAAGAATGGAACATATTTAGTGGGCATGGTGGCATCAGGTGTACGGTTGGACTTGATGATCTTTGAGGTCTCTTCCAACCATAACGATTCTATCTATGATTCTATGTTAATGGAAATAGAAGTTGTTATACTTACAGACAAATGTGAATTTGGGAACTGAGACTTGATACCTTAAATAGTGAAAGAGTTCCAAGACTTTGCTACTTGGGCATACAGTAATTAAACCTTCTTTTGCCAGCTTCTTAAGCCATATTTTTTGGAAAATTTTCCATTTTAGGTTGGCGATTCCTCTCAAAGCACCATTGTTCCTTTGACACAGGCTGTTTTCAGCTGATAAGTGCTTGTCATCTGGAAAGCCATCCCTGTGTCTAATAAAACAAAAGGGACGAGTTGTGCTCCTTTCTTCCATATGCTTCCAATTACCCTGTACTGTGTGATGAAGTGCATGTGCCCTTTGTTTCTGTCCAGTATGCCGTTAGCCCTTCTGGGTTTCTACTAGTGAATAAATTGCTTTGAGCTTAATGCAATTGAACAGCTGGAATTAGGCTTTGGTATTAGATTCCAGGGGTATGTTGATCCTGTATTTAAAAAGAAAATTACAATACCTACAGCTGCTTCTCAATGACTTACGTCAAAGCCTTTTTTCAAAATGTTTGGGGTTTTTTTTGAATTGGAATGTAGGATACTAGATTAACTTAGAAGCACGAAGTGGGTAAAAAGCACAGTATATTGCTGTCTATCCTGCTCTTTCTTAAAGCAGGCATGCGTATGCTTATCAAAAATTGATTGCTATCTCTGGAGCCTGGAAATCTCCACCTACAAAATGTGGATAGCAGTCTGTAGCTTTCCTGCATTATGTGCCTCAGGACTACTAGAAGACATCTTGGTATGCAAGTGGAGAGATGAATCTTTATCTCCATCTCTGAAGTGACCTCACTGAGACCTCACTCTTGTTTTATACTGTTTGTTCTGTTGCCTTATAAACACATTTGATTCCTGTCCTTTGCATTGTATTTCGGTTTCAGTCCTGAGGCTGAAAGGCAACACAACCTCTTGAAAAATTTAAATCGTGTGGAATCTGGTTGCTTTGCTTTGCAGATGTAACATAGCAAAACAATAGATAATCGTGGCTGAAATTGTAATAACCAAGGTTCATTCTGGGTGGAATGTGCTGGCTTGTATTAGGAAAAACTCTGAATATAGACAATTTTTTTTTCCTTATGTTAATCCTCTAAATATCTCTGTTACTTTAGGGGTACCTTTGTTTGCCATACATGGCACTGCAGCAGCATCATCTCCTGTCAGATGTAACAGTCCGTGGCTTTGTTGCAGGAGCCACCAATATCCTGTTCCGTCAGCAGAAACATCTGAGTGATGCAATTGTAGAAGTATGAATCTTTGTATTTGAACTTCTTGAACTGGAGGGGGGGGGTGGAGAAGAGGTTCACTTTAAATACAGCTTTAAAGTTTCACATTCGTGCCCAAATTTTGAATTGCTTCCCTATGAAATAAATTCTTAAATACAGAACCCTATTAAATTTGTGTCATTTGTTAGGATAGGATTAGATAAGCTGTGCAAAACTAACACGTTTGTCTGTATATTCTTACATCCAATATTAGAATTTACAGGGCACTTCTTAAATTCTGTTTTGTTGCTGATGTAATTCTACTTCTCATGTCACGGGCTTTTTTCATGACTTTGTAATAAGGTCTTCAAAAATAAGTGCTTGCAGCTGAGAAAGAGATACCATTGGATAATAAAGCACATGGTATTGACTTCCTTCTGATTTAATCAAGAGGTTAAAAAAATGGTGTCTAAGAAAACACTGTGTCAGTTCTAGCAAATAGATACAAGTATATAATCAGCATTTGGTAACCTAAGATAGCTAGATATAGGTAACTAACTTAATAAATTGAAGTGATAATCAAAGAGCCTCTAGGAGAATACACGTGAGCACCAAACTTCCCCTGCCAAATCCTGTCGAATAAGCAGCTTTTACTTGTGTGCTAGGAAGGTGATCAGATTCTGGTTATATCAGAGCAGTATCTGGCTTTCTAGGAACAGTTAATTCGTTATTTCTTTGGTCATTTGTTTTTTCTTGGTCTTTTGGGGGACCGTGGGTTTAGATTTAGGTAGCAATATATAGGAGTATATATAAGCAGTTTTATTTAGATAAATGCTTACCCTTGGAATTATTTCAAACAGATAGAAGATGCTCATGTCCAAATCCACGATCCAGAACTCCGTAAGATCCTGAACCCAACAACTGCTGACCTCAGATTTGCAGATTACTTGGTGAAGCATGTAACTGAGAACAGAGATGATGTTTTCCTTGATGGCACTGGATGGGAAGGAGGAGATGAGTGGATCAGGGCTCAGTTCAGTGCTTATCTTCATGCACTGCTTGCTGCTGTGCTGCAACCAGGTAGAACAGATACCTTCTCTAGGGACTGAGATGAGGGTGGGTGTAATAAGCATTTGCTCTGTTGCATTAAATGTGTGGCCTGTCATTGGATCTCCCTCTGCTTAACGTTTCATTTTGGGCTGCTTCTTCCATTGCCCTTGGCTGTCCTTGTTATTCCTTGACAAGCTCTTTACTAATTCTTACTTCACAGCCTTACAGACACATTCTTCTTTGACTGTCTCCTTCTCCTTGATTTAATTAAGCTTTCCTTGTAAGTAGAAGTACCTGAAACCCTGTGCAAGATGAGACTTGACAAACTTGGGTGTCTTACAGACTCTACTGCAACCTGAAGTTAATTTTGGGGAACTAATTGGATTCAAGGAGATGAGAAGTTAAGTGGCTGTCTTCAGGAAGTTTTGCTAGGCTGTTCCATCCGTTTTCCCTTCCTGCCACTGTCTTAAGTAGGGATTCACATAAGTGAAAAGTGTTGTCTAGAGGCTTTATAAGCTTGTGTTTTCTGGAGCTCAACATCTTCTGTCTTAACTCAGAGGGGATTCTCTATGTTCCAATCTTTTGTGCATGAATATAACTAAAAGAATCAGTGTTTTATTTGTAAAAAATGTTTAGTTTGCCCAGCACTGACCCTGTTAACTTCATTCTCGTCATGATTATTTGCATCAATTCAGATCCTGTTCTGTGGTGTTTGTGAGAAAACATGGGACTGAGAACTTGATTTTAAAGTCTGGAAGATGCTAAGTTCTTTGTCTGACAACATTAATATTTTAAGATGATGACCTGGTTGATAGGAAATGTCAGGGTTTTCTGGAAGCTCATACTGCTTCACTGACTGGCTCTAAAATGCTTTCCTATATTCTTCAGTGTTTTAAAGGGGATAAGTTTATTCCACAGTAGTTCATACTGCAGTTTCAGAGTAGATTTGGGGTTTACTAAATTTGAATGAGTAATAACAGAGTACAGCAAAGCCCAGTGTATCTGACCAAGACCAATGCAAATGATGTGTTTTGTTCTTGGTTGCTATGTGGCCGTTCTCTCCCATTTCCTGTCTTTGCCCAGAGAACAAGTCAAGAGGTGTATGTGTTTGGATGACCTTTTCTGGTTGAGCTCTTTGATTCATTTATAAAGTTCTAAGTAAAAATAAGACAAGTATTTTTTTAAGCTTTTTTAATTATTTTTTTTTTGTCCTGGCATTGTATATCTGGTACACTTTAAAACAAAAATAATAAAAAATTTTTGAAGTGCCCAGTTCTTAGTACTAGAGTTTTAATTGTCTTTGATTTGATAAAAGCCTGGAAAATGTAACTTTTTTCTTTATAAGAAAAAAAAAATTCTCTTGTATTACATCTCTAACGAATTGCTGCAAATTCTCATCTTTATTTTGTTTTATCAGACAACGAAAAGACTTTGTCAGACTTCGGAATGGCATTTGTAGCAGCTTGGAAAAATACCCACAACTACAGAGTATGGAATAGCAACAAGCATCCAGCTCTTGCAGAGGTAAATTCTAGGTAAGGAAACATTTGGGTTTTTTTTCCCCACCTTAGCATTTAACATGGAGAGCTCCTAGTATGCGTGGTCAGGCACACCATTCTGTTGAATTACAGTGTTCCCCTTGTTCCTGCTGTAAAGCCCTGAGGGTGAAACTTTGGGGCCCTATCCTGTAAGTGCGGAAACCGAGTATTTCTGTTCTTCAATACCTTACTCTGATTCTGGGCTATAGTTCTATGAAGAAAAATATACCCAGAGTCAGGAGAAGTGAAACTTGTTCAAGCTGATTGTTGGCTGTCCCCAGCCATAAAAAGTTTGTCATTCCTCAGGAATTGTCCTCAGATGGTTCTACTTTTTATTAATTGCTTCCAGGTGTCCAGGGAATAGCTGTGTCCAGGGTTGTCATTGCTGGGGCTGGAGGGGAGCTGGCTGTTTAATGTTGCATCTTCTATACTTTGGATTGGTTTATGTGTATTTTCACTCAAAGATGAGATGATGCCAAGCTTGGTAACACTGTTGGCTGTGCAAGTGTTTTGTTTAGCATGGGTTATTACTGTACTGCAGGGAGTTTTGTTTGCTTTTGCTTTGTCAGCTGCTGTAGTCTGAAGAAGGTTTTTCTTTAGACCTACAAAGCTCTTTTGATCTACTTAAGGGACCTTTTTTATTTGCTCTGTGTTGCTAGGAGGTGCCTCTGCCTTAGTGTGAAAAGTTTGTTAATATCTGGTCTGTAAATAGAAGGCACCTTACAGGTAGTTCGTAAGAAATTTAAGGTTGAAAAGTCACTGGGACCTAGCCTTCTGTAAAGTGGTATAATAGTGTATCTACAAGAGATGGTATTTGTTTGTAAGCCACAGAGAGGAGTACAAGTAATAATTGTGTGATATAAATTCATCGTGAAAAAAGAAATACTTAATGTCTTCTTGGATTTTTCCTCCTTTTCTAGCCACCCATTCCAGGGACAGTACTCTGTATCAGATGTTAAGTTAAGATTGTCACAGTAAGTATATAGTACTTTGATTTGTATTGGTTTAAAAGTGTGGTCAAATATTAATAACTGTGTATGTTGCTATGATGAACTAAACAAAATAATGATTTAAATTGGCCATGTATATGGAATTATACTCAGCGTTCTCCTGCAAAACATCACTGCATCTAAAGATGGAATATTTGCCTGAAATGGGGAAAAACAGTGCTAATGTACATTTTGTGTTGGACTTTACATAATGGAGCTCTGATTTTTTTGCATTGCACTTATAAGGCTTTTGTATACTTTCATCAGAGTTTTTCCTATATGTTGACTTTAGGTCTCATTATTAATAAAAAACCAGCTTTTTTTATTAAATTAGCTGGTATTTAATACAGAATTGAAGTTCACTGTATGTATACTGAGACATGGTTCAGTTTCTTCGATTTGAAAGTTTAGAATGAGTTTTACATAATCTCTTACTGCACCAGACTCAGCTGAACTTCAAGTTGATCTCAAGTCTTACCCATAGTATTCAGGTGTAAAACTGAGTGGTGCTTTTTCTTCCCATAGCTGTTCAGTTCTAACTGAAGCCAGAATTCAGTCTTGGAGTTGCAGTTAACTATCTCCTCTTGTTTATGCACCAGGGAAATAGATTGTTTTCTCACTTAGCTATGTTGACCATAAAACATCCGAGACTGGTTCTTTAAGATGCCTGTAAATCAGCAATACACACAGGCTGCTGCTTCTGCACCTGCCTTGGCTGTAGACAGGTATTTTCAGTGAGCAGACCTAAACCACATGCTAACATAGAGGAACAGCTTGAGGAATAAAAAGGTTCAGGCTTCAGCCCTCTGAATCTTTTTGTTGCTTTTGCTGACCGATGACAGATTAAATTTCCATGATGGCAATTGAGAATGCAAATGAATCGAGATTTATCTCAAGGTAATTGCCTTCGGTAAGGTGCATGGTGATAGCAGCTTTTATTATTAATGGAAGATCTTTGTAGAAGGACTTAATTTGAAAGATGTGGAGGTGTCTGTAATCCTTCACTTGCCCTATTTTTGTGTTTGAAAGGGGAGACACCAACTCTTCTGAGTAACCTGAAATCAGTGTAAAAGGACCAGTAGTTCTTAGCGTGTCTGTAATATTTTTACAACATTGTATTTTTACAACAGTGCCTTTATTCTCCAGATGTGACTTTGCTATCAGATACTCATCAAAATTACTTGCTTTTGCAAACTGAGCCTAAACTTGTTCCTGGTGTACTCTATTCTTTCTGCTTTTTGCACCTACGCTGAAGATTTCGAAAGCGGGGAAAGAATGTGGCATGTTGCATTGTTAAGTTTTACATAAATGGGTTTTCAAAGCCTGAAATGTGACTTGAATGTTACAACTTAAAACTAAATCAGATTATTTTCAAGTGTTAACACTTGTGCAGTAGAACTGATTGCTTTTGTGCTTTTCCTTCCAAATGATGGTAGTATCTGTTGTCTTTCTGCATTTAACAAAAGCAGGAGTGTAAACTGTACTTGACCAAAAATTTAATCTTAGAGCAAGATACAAAGTAAACTTTATTTAGAAAATAGAATAATGACTCATCAGTAACACTGTTTTGTTGAAAGCTTATATATTAGAGCTAAAACTTCTCAAAACTACTGCAAATCGGGCTTTTTAATTTAGAACATAAATGCATTTTGGTAATCATTTAGGAAAGGTATAAAGTGTGTTGTATAAGAATGAACCATCATGTTTTGATTCCTGTCCTGCTGACAGTATCTTTTTCTTCCTTTGAGAAGCTTGCCTAACATCTCATATGTAGATAAGATGCATGCAGGAATTATGGGCTTGATCATATGTATATTTATATATATACATAAAAATAAACAAAACTGTACATATATATGCTATGTAAACCTCTGTGTGTACTGATATGTATTTCAACTATGTATTTTATTTACACCTGGAAGTACTAAGAAGTCAGTCAACTAACAGTCTTCAGTATCTCTCTTGTTTAGCTCTGTGCAAAACAGTGAACGTGGAAAGAAGATTGGAAACGTGATGGTTTCTACTAGCCGAAATGTTGTACAAACGGGAAAAGCTGTAGGTAAGAAACTTATTTAAAACCATGTTGCATCTAAGCTGTATCTTTTTTTGAAGAAGCATCCTATATCTCAGTTATATTTAATTTTAATCCAAGCGTACTTGATAACATACATACAAAACAGAGCTGGTTGAAATCAGAGGAAGACCTTGTGTTGGTTTCTGCAGGTTTTGCAATAGTCTGTAATTTTCTGGAAAAGCGCTTCTTGCACTTGAACAGAGGCAACATCACATTGTCATCTTGCAGTGCAAGATAATGTGAGTTCAGACATTGAAGAATCTGATAGTTGTTCTGCAGCAGCTTTGCCAAAAATTGTTTCGTTTCCTCTTTTATGCCATTGGAGTCTTTCTACTCTTTTTGCTGTTGTACACTCTGGCAAGGAGCACCTTTCAGCCTGAAGTCTAGCAAGAACAACATAGGATGTTTCTGCTGAGCTGCTGTGTTCAAATTCTTTAGATGTTTTCTGACGCGGACTCTGGACTTGCATTTTAAAACCCAAATTGGATGACTGATTGTGTGATCTTTTTAAAAAAAAAAATTATTTATATTTCTTTTAGTAGCTTAGTAATGATAACACTACACTATTGACCTTCTTTCTTTTGTTTTGTAATGCAGGTCAATCAGTTGGAGGAGCGTTCACAAGTGCGAAATCAGCTATGTCATCGTGGTTTTCCACTTTTACGCAGTCAACCCAAAGCCTTGGGGACTAAATCATGGTTTTGCATAATGCTGCTGAATATTTCAGGTGCAATGCTTTCTCTGAGCTGTAAAAGACTGCTCCAAAACATAGGAGTGGAGATTAACTACCCAGGACCAAACAAGGTATATGTTGCTTGCAAGCAGATGTGGAATGTTATTATTCAGTTTCACTAGAAGTATAGAAGAATGGTGTCTCCATACAATGGGATGGCATTTGCAGTATATTGGTTGTATTTAAAATGACTACTTTTCTTTAAAACTGAGCCTTTATAAAGACATGAGCAAACAGGGCTTGTTGCAAGCCAAACGTGATTGACTTTAGATTTGTACATTTTCTTGGATGTTCAAAATATTTATGTAAACTAGTTATATTTTTCAATCTAAATAGCCAGATGTTTGTGAATGCTTGTTAGAAATAAGCAGAGTATAAATACTGATTATCTTTCAGGTTGGATTTGAGAGTATCTCTGCAAAAAGTACATGGTAGAAACCCTTAAAGGGTTCTAAGCCAGGTGGAACTTTATCGCTTTCACCTGCAAACTAAAATCAGCAGGGTACAGAGTAAGGCTGTGGCTGACTTAAGGGTTTTTTTTCCTTTATCCTCAGTTGTTTGCGTTAATCTGTCTCTAGCTCTCTCTGTGTCCCCAGATCTGTGTGACAGTTGCGAAATCAGTATTTTCTTGATGTTATGCAGTAGGCCTTCGTAACTGTGCATATGTTTGGCCGTGTTTTTACCCTGGGACGTGAATGGGATTCCAGTTGGAGAGATATCTTCAGGAAAAGTAGTACAAAACAATTCTCCCAAATTGGGATTGGATCATAGACAGTTTTATGAGGTCTTGCTCTATTAGGATGTAATTACATCATCAGTGTAGTTACATACATGTGAATACAAAGTACTAAAAATGTCTAAAACTAGCACAGTAGCAAACTCTACGTGGCGCTTTTTTTTTTTCCAGTAAAGTTACAAAGACTCTTCCAAACAAAAATCGGCTATATTGATTTTCTGTGTCGACTCAGGGAATGTTCTGTTTGGATAACTACTTTTTTCATAAGGAAAGTAATACTAGAATTGAGAGAGAGTAACTGAAACGCCTCAGTTTGTGTCCTTGTGTGAAGAAATATAATAGTTTATATGAAAAGATGTGGCATAATGCTGTATTTCATATGTGACATGCATGCAGCGTGTTCTGTATGCAAGCATATTCCACTTCCTGCATTTCCTGATTCGGAGAGAGATTATTTCCTGTTTCTTGCAATGTGTGTGCCTCTCTCTGCCTTCTAACATCCCCACGTGATAGCTGTTAACATTTTCTACGTTACATGATCAAATGTTCCAACTTTCTGTAGTAAAAGGCTCTTAGTTTATTGCCTCATCAGTATCTGTCAGCATTTTGCTGTGTTCTTCTCTGGGGCCAAGATTTCAAGTCACGGTTATTTCTTCTATTCCTCAAATGAAATACAGCAGCTGTACAAGAGATAAACAAGAAGGCTTGAATGTAATTTGTTTTAAGAAATTAAGTTGTAATTTCTTTAGGTGCATTTGAAAAGCTAATAGAGAAGCCATACTTGTATCACATAGTTATTGTCCAACAACTTAGTTTTCACTTTTATTGCTTCAAACAGCAATTTGAAAACACAGGATCTGGTTTAAAGCCTTCATTAATTTTTTCCAGGACAAACTAGATAGAAGGGCTGTGGAAAACCTGAGAGTATACAGCCTGTTTGAGTGGTTTCATTTGAGAGGGGCAAAAAAGACCCCTAAAGCTCTACTAATCTACTGCTTCTGACGTACAAGTAAAATGTATCTATAGAACTGCAACTATTGCTCCTGATCTCTGCAAGTATTTGTGTCTCTCCTTAAACTTCTGATGCCCTTTTCTGTTTTATCCCACAACTCTGTAACAGGCATTTGTATCTTTTCAAAGACTACGTAATACTTGATATGCAGGAAGAGCTCTGGTGAAATCAGACTAGGGCTGCATTTATTCACGATGAGCTTTCTGATTCAGCATGCAGATAAGAAAATAATCACTTGCTCTTGTGAAATGGCTAATAATATCTGCTGTCTGGGATTTAAGTGCTCAGGCTTCATGTTGTAGTGAAGACTGGATAAAGGTGCATAAAGGATTTAAGCACCTATAAAACTAACTCCAGCAACTTAAGGCACAGTAGGTAAATTTAGGCCCAGGTTTGTTCTTGCTCCCACAGACTCCCTCGCTGGCCCAGGGATCTTAGAAAGCTGGTTCTTTTTTTATTTGGGGGGTGGGGGGGTGGTGTAGATTGATCTGAGGAAGGGCAGAATGAGGTGCCCTCTGCAGTGCTAAGCTGACGCAGACGCACGGCTGCTTGCTGCTTTGTACAGGGACTCTTGTGATACTTCATAGTATTTCTCTTATGGGCAAGAAGACCAGACAGATCTTTCTCTGCAGTCTTTTTCCCACTGTCTCAGCTGTGTCTGTTTTGGAGCCAAACGTACAACCTGATTAAGAGTATTTTCCTTTCTTTACAAATGATAGAATAAGAAACTTGTATTCATTTTCAATCTTTCGAAGAACTGGCATCCTGCTAGTAAGTTGGACTGTGATTTAAACTCAAACAGTGATTAAGACTCATGCAGTGGGTGGAAATGAAGCGGTTCATAATATGTGGTCTTCGTTAACATGCATGTTTTGCTCTGACATTTGCTTAAACTTACTTTTGGGCTGTAGGAAGGCATGCAGCCACTGAGGTTCCATCGAAGCTCATTTAGTCCTCTTCTTAATTTAATGGTTCTAACCTCTTTAGTTAAATCCAATGCAAGTGCAAGTTATTTTCCTCCCCTCTGTTTTAAAATTTCCAGTGCAAGCATTATTACTTAGATTCAGGCAGTCGACTTCCATTTCAAAGACTCCGGAATCCATTTCTGCACTGAAGAAACACTGAGTCCTAAATGAATTGGCGGTAGCGCCTCTCATGAGTCAGCTGTGAAGCGATTGTTACCTCTGCAACATCCATCGTGACAGAGCTGTATTTCTGGCTGTCAGAAATATTTGACTAAAAAAAATATTTGACTAAAATGTTCAGCATTTTTCATCAGTCCTTTTCATGTCATAACCTTAATTCCTGTATACATCTGACACCGGTTTCCTCAAAAATCATGATGTCATTATCATTTTTAGATCGCTGTTCTAGTACATTGCACTTATTTGACCTTGTACATCTGTTTTAAGCACCTTTGTAATTAAATTTAGTATTTTGCCTAAACAATCTTCTGATTTCCACACAAATTATTACTAAGCAGAGAAACTAATGTGGCAGTATTTCATTGTAAAAGTGAAGGCGTGAATGCAGTTTTTAAACATAGAAGTTGTTGCTTGATAATTTAACATACAAGTAATGTATTTGATTTTTTTTTTCTTGTGCTGCTCAAAAAATAAATACATCCAGCCTGTTTAAAATTCTGTCTGCTCAAAAAGCTGTATTATTTTAAGAAATTAATCTCACCAGAAGACACTTGCAGGCATCTGGTTTTGATACTGGTTTCTGCTTGTGATTCACTGGCAGTCTTTTTGAAATTTGTGTTCCATTTAAAATGATTGTGGATATTGCTTTTTGCAAATTTAGGGCAAGAGGATCCTCTAGTGTGACTTCTGATTCCCTGTTGGTACTGCTCATTGTGAATTGCTTAAAGTCTTCAGTAGGTCACAGACCTTTCTTACGTCAGTAAGAACTTTAGGTACGACTGGAAAATTTTGATGTAGATTTAGCTTCCAAATAGTACGTAGTTCATGTGGATTCTGAAATCTAGTAAAAATCAGGATGCTGAGTAAATTAATTGCTGCACACCCAGTTCTCTGCCATAGTGAACTATTTTAAAACTTTAAAACTTCTACTGTAACTGTCATTGTACCTGGCTGAGAATGATTTGGTAAATTGCTGTTTCCCATAGGAGGAAACAGAACTGCCTTGAATAACTTTCAGATGTGAATTAGATGAAGCTTAGGTCTAGAAAACGGTTGCAATTCTCCAAAATTTGTTAAAATTTTTCCAACATATGCAAGTAGTTGTGCAAGCACACCGAAAGATAAATTTACATCATGTAGTTTATGCAGTGTAATTTTACTTTCTTGCAGGTATTTAGTTTTCATTAAAAAGGGCAACATGGAGAGTGTTCATTAAAGGCAGAAACACTACATTATTGTACTATGATTAAAGATGTATGGCAAATTGCTTCATGGTGTTTGAAGTCTTTAGTAGAGGAGAGACTGACTTAAAAAAAGCAGGCACAGCGCTTTAGTTCTGTGATGTTTCTGGTCTTGACCCCATTCTCTATCAAACATTAGAAGCAGAGTTTGGATTCATTAAAAAATGTAGAGATGGATCACTTGTGTCAGTTAAATAGTTGGTGATATAGTGAACCTTACTCAGATTACCTTATTCCCCGTAAGTGACATCCTGTGTGCATAACATCTGTATGCAGGTGGCTTAATCTCAGTTGGGGTGGAACTCCGAAGTCTGGCTGTCTTGTTGAGTCCTCCTATATAGGTTCAAAACTGCCTCATCATACATTGCTCCTCTTGTAATGCTATTCCAAAACCAACTGATAGAAAATAAGATTATTTTTTTTTTTGTTACTTCCCTGCCTGAATTTACTAATACTGATGAAAGCATAATTACTGTTTGCCTCAATAGTAGCAGAGAACATCTACAAAATCTTTTTTTCTTCTCTTAATCTAGATCACTAAGAAAGTACCACTGCTTTCTAGATCAGGTGAGCATCAAGAAAATCAAATAAGAACATTTAGATTGAAGGAAGAAGTTACTAAAGTTGAAGGCAGATGTAAAGGTATTTTCTTGTCTTAAAAACAAGATAGGGAATAACATCACTTGCCTACTATGTGAAACAGATGGAGAATACTGAAGAAGGAACCTCAATTGGTCTCTCATCTCTCAATTCAGAGACTTTATGAAATGCAGACAGAAACACGGTTGAGAATTTTAAAAGTTCAGGCATACCAGAAAGTGGCAAAAAATAACGCTGAGCTTAACGTGTTGCTTAATTTGACCTGCAGTTACTGACTTTTGCTGCTCTTAATAAATGGTGTGTGTATGTATATTGTGATGTGTGTAATGCTGTGCCGAAGAGCTGGCTGAAGAGCTGCGTGTTTTAGAGCAGGAGGGGAGAAGAGCACCCACGGAGATACTGTTACTGCTCTTTCACCTCCATGCCTGTCCCATCTTCTCTGTTAGTCCTTTCTTCCATGTCAAAGTTTCTGTAACTCGGTACTGACCCAGGCCTTGCTCTGACCTGCTGCTTCTGGCTGTTTACCAACCTCTTCCAGTATGGAACTTGGGAGGTGTGTGAAGATGTGCAGATTTCATATAGGCTGCCTCCCACCATCACCAGTGATCCCTGCATTTTATTCAGTCTGCTAGTATTCCTCCTCCAGGTTATAAGCTCTGTGAGTAAGAACTGTGCCTTGCTGAATTGTACTCATGATAAATGTTGTAGGAGGGAGATATTTTAAATACTCCTGGAGTGGAACTGAACAGGATTTTGGCTAATGTTGAGCACGAAGTGGAAAGAAACTGGTTTTAAGGGCGAGTCTACTTCAGTCTGCCTAAATTACAGTTTCTTTCACGTAGGAATCCAGATCCAAAACGAGAAAACAATTTGAAGGTAGCTGTAAATAGGAAACAGAGGAGGAAAAACTGAGCCTGCTAGTAAGTTCAGTGATCTGCAGGTTTGTCCATGGCTGTTCCTTAGCTGTACTGCAATGGGGCACATGCTAGTGCATCTTAACAGCAGCACTGAAAAGTGAAATGAGAAGTATTGTGAAAAGCAGTGCTTTAAACCAGTCCTTTAAATAAAACAAAAAATCTTTAAAATTTTATGAAATTATTTCCCCCCCAAATTAACTATCCAGCTGATCCTGTTCTCTTTAAAGCTTGACACAATTCACTGCCCTAGATCTGACTGCTCCCTTTAGAACAAAAATTAAACTTGCAATTAAGTATGCGTTTAAACTGTAAAAACAAGTGGATGCATTAAAAATTAGTAGAGGCCAGATCACTTCTTTTTATTACTTCAGGTAAGGGGAACTGAAACTATGTAGGACTAACTTAAAGTAGTTCTACCAGAAAAGAAGCAAACTTTCTGCCAATATAGCAAAGCTTGAGGACATACAAAGTTGATTCATTGAAACTTGTATGTAAATGTACTTCAAAGCCAAGTACAGGCTGAATAGGCTAGTACTGGCTGAAGCTTTGTAGTAAGATACTAGTTTAGTCTTACTGTGCAGGCTTTAATCATATTTGCTCTATTTATGAAATGAGAATTGCATTTTTTTCAGCTGTTGTCTTTGTTCCCACTGAAGTCTTTCTCTAATTCTACCACTGGTGACTATTTCCAGGCACATGACAACGCTTTGCCTGCACAGTTTCCTTCTCGAATTATGCAAGGGAAGAATTTAGACTTGAGAATAGCATTTGCCAGCTGTGTTTTCCTTTGAGGTTGAATACTGACTGCAGCAACTAGTTGTATAAGTAAGTGAATAATAGTAAGTGTGTCTTTAACAGACTAGAGAACTGTTCAATACTTGACTAGTCTCAAGTACTGTGTTATTAATAGTAAATTAATTTTAAATAAGGTACTACATCATCTTAGACCATGTAAAATAAAAAAATGCAGAAAAATCTAGAAACAATATAAAAATAATATATATATAAAATGCAGACGAGCAGGAAGTCATCTAGACCATCTGTATTTTAAAAGATGTTCCAAAATGGATAAAATGAAGGATGGTTCTTCTAAGTTCTGTGAGGCAACTGTGATTTACAGCCACTGCCATTTAGTCTCCTATTTCCTATTCAAATTTACACACCCCCTCCCTTTGGTAAGAAACTAGGCATAAGATTTTAAACTCAAGTTGAAAGTTCTCAGTAACAGGACCAACCCGCTGTGCTCCTTCGCTAGCTATAGATCATCTGCACTTGAAGTTAGGCTTGTCCTAAAGCCTAATGCAGCCTGACGCAGCAGGCTGAAGTGAGAATGACGCACACAACCGGGCAGTCCATTCAGGCTGGCGTTACTGGGATACCACTCATACTTCTTCCTGAGGTATGTGATTCTCCAAATTGCATTATGAAGTAGTATCACTGTTTTTCTTTTAATGTATACATCATTGAACAGGCTGACAACTGGATGTCATGAAAGCAACAGACGCAGCCCTAGCAGCAGGAGTCCCTGTGTTGCTTCTCCCCTTTTATCTAAGCAATTCAGGTGTTTAAAAAAAAAAAAAGTTGATGTAATGGTAAATACAAACATGTTATGTCAGGTTGATAAGAAAAAAAACAGCAGCTTGCCTCTTTCTGTTGGAGCCATCGTTATTCTGGGTCCCATAAATCCCAACAATGTACAAAATGCCAAAGCATAAGGAAGAGTTTTATACAAAGCAGGTTTCTTATCTAAAGCCCCTCTTCCACTCAAAACTTTTAATAATTGTACAAAACATTGTAAATCCGCTTGAGGCCTAGCCACAACACTATATAGCTGTCATCTTTGTTGAAAGCTGTAACTGTATTTACTGGAATAAGAAACAGAATTAAGGAAAAGCCAGTGGCGGCCCGGACAATGGAGTAAATAAATTTGTTCTTGATATTAGAAGACTGAAAAGAGACCTCCCATCTTCTGATCTTACAGAAAAGATTCCTCCTTACCTCCTTACTGCCTGTTGTTCTTCACTTGTAGTAGAGCAGAATTGGTCCCATGATTGGAGAAGTGCTGATTAACAAATACCACACTGGGGGATTCAAGTTCTATATAATCCTCCATTTGACTTCACTACCTCACTCCCAGCTTTCACCGACTAGTAAAGCACACTCAACTAATGTACTTGTTTTCACAGCTTAACTATTTCAGGTTGCCTTCAACAAATTACTTGCTAGAAGTGTGTGTGTGGTGGGAGGGTGTCATAACTCTATCTACTTCAACCAGAAAGCACACTCAAACTGTGTTGGATTCAGTCTTTTTTAATAAATTAATGTCATTCAAAATACAGTGCCAGAACATGATGCAGCTGAACATGCTAGTAAGGTTTGTCATGAAGCACCTGTGTTCATGTTAGGTTGGCGGCACCCCGCTACTGCTAGTGGTTCCTGGGATTAATGCCAGAGCAGCACTAGTCATCTGCTCTCCTGCACGCTGAGCGCAGGGTATTCCTGAACAGTTTGCTTCCCCCCCAAAGTAAAAAAAAAAAAAAAAGAAACAAAACAAAAAAAAAAAAAAAAAACAAAAAAAAAAAAACACAGAACAAAAAAAAACCTGATAGCTAAGGGATCTCTATACACAATCACACTACAGTAATGCTTGTTATTAAATTAACAGAAAATAAAAGACCTGGTTAATCCACACTAAAACTTTGTTTTACAATGGAAAAATACATCAGCAGCAGGAAGTAATATACATGAGCCAATGTTACTGTAATACAGAGCGTGGAGCCATGTACTGATTAAAGCTCCACACAGACCCGCACTATGAGGGCTGACAATTCTATTGCAAGCCCAGCAACTTAAGTCCACACCTGGTAAACTACCAGCTGCTTGGAAGACCTGTATTCTAAATAGACAGGTATAAGTTAGTGAAAATAGAATACATGCACCTAATAATACAGCTTGACTGAACCTGCAGTCATTTTGCCCTGCATGTTACCGTACAATGGAAGATCTACCCTTCCTACCACAGGTAGATCCATGGGATTTGTTTCTTTTTCTTTTAATGGCATTACTATACCAACATGGATATTAGTATTAAGTAAGTGCAGCACAGTCCTTTAATTAGGCCACACTGACAAGTATATAACTAGCACTTAAGTAGAATATCCAGAAGTAGTTGAAATATAACTGGAAGATACTTTCAAAAGAGTTGTGACATCATCCTAGAAACAGTAACTACTTTTTTTCTGAAGCTAATTTTCCTGAACTGAGACTTCATAGAACTAGAAATTAATTCTTTAGACAAGTCAGATGCTTAAGCTCATGATATACATACATGTTTCTCAATTATCAGATAATAGTATTTCA
The DNA here is from genome assembly GCF_000690535.1 of Cariama cristata. Lineage (NCBI taxonomy): Eukaryota > Metazoa > Chordata > Aves > Cariamiformes > Cariamidae > Cariama > Cariama cristata. Next base: position 12,208 of record NW_009612757.1, on the reverse strand, counting down.
GATTATGGAAGCATATCTGCTCATTTCACTGATTTCATACTGAATGGCAGCAAATGTTAGGTAGGGCATAAAAACACAACTCATGAAAGACAGGTTTGACATTTCTGTTTCCAGACCTGTTCTTTGACGGCCATTTATTTCGAGATAACTGAGCACAGAATCAGTTGCGCAGTCTAATTTGGGAGCTATACAGGTGGTAACGTAACCATCTCCCCATCCAGCTCAAATTCATCAGCTCCGTCTGGTGAGAAGAGATACGTTGGAGGTTTCCATGGGGACTCTTCAAGGCAAGATGGATAGAGCTTTCCTACGGTGCACCGGAAGTCCTTCCCCAAGTCCCACAGCACGCGTTCCGATATATGCTGCCTTAGAAACCACCGATCGAGTTCCAGGTCATACTGATAGGTGGCATACTTCGCTCTCTCATTCATGTGGGTTTCTCGTATAAAGACACATAAAGAATTCGAGATGACGACGGCTCTAACGCAGGGGTCAGAATACCGCTTGGCAGGGATATTGGCTGCCATTCTCCATTCATTTTTATTCACATCATAGATTTCCACGGTTACGGAAGACCCATCTACAGTACTGCTTGGGAGCCTTATACCAGAATTGCTGGCGATATGCAGTCCTCCGATATAGAATATTTTATCGCCAAAAGCAGCAGCCGAAGCAAAACATCTACTTGTTTGCCGCATAGCCATTTCTACCCAAGCATCTGACCTGGGAAAATAGCAGTACATCAAGTTGTGTGCCATGACGTAAATGCAGTTGTGGACTGCTACTGCCGTGCTCCATTGCCATGCGCAAGGCAAGGGGCTCACCATGGTCCACTCGTCTTTCTCCGTGTCGTATCTCTCCACAGTTCTCCTGTTGAGTTCGCCACCGACGCTGTCTCCTCCAATTGCATAGATGTATCCTTCACAGCAGACCAGGGATGGCTTTATACGGACAAAGAGCATCGGTGTCTTTGGAAACCAAGTGTTTTGCTGTGCATCAAACCAGTAAAAGCAATTCACAGTTCTGAAGGCAGCCTGGAGTTTGCTGCTTTTACTGTGATTGGTTTTCGTGTTTTTCAGAGGAACTTGCCCACCTGCTATATAGATGTCATTATCGGGAGTTACAAGCGTCCCAACCTTATGCAAGTCAGCAGGAGGGTTGCAGAGTTTGTAAACTTTTTCTGCCTGGGGGCTATAACAGACAGAAGAATAAAGACTACCGGGGTTTTCAGCAGCAGCTTCAATGAATATCATCATCTCCTCTTTTGTCATACCAAGTCTGGGCTTGAAAAACTTGGGCATGGACTTGTACAGTCCTTGCACCACCACTGATTTATCATTAGGTGGCAAGCCCTGGAACCAGGCTCTCTGTGTTACTTCTGAAAGTGCATCGATTCGGATTTGGCTAAGGACAGAGGACAAATACTGCGATCGTGATTCTGTGTTGTACTCCAGCCATAGCATAGCAGCTTCACGAACTGTCTCCTCCTTTTCCACATTTAAATTGTCACTGCTTAAAATATCTATCAGTAGATCATGGGACAGTTGCATGAAAGCCTCCTGGTGGTACACCGCTGTGAACTTGTGCTCTACCATTCTTTTAGCACTCTGTTTTAACTCTTCGCAACTGAAGAGGTCAGCGAAACTTAATAGACGCACACAATTTTCTGCGTTAATTTTTTTGATTAAGTATTCTCTGCACCGTTGTAACACATCATCTACCTGGAATGCAAGGAAGAAACACACAAAGCATTACTGCATACAATCTATTCATTTGCATACCAGCAGCAGGTAAAAGTACCTGCGTTTAGTGTTGAACAAGAGTTTAGGCCTGGAATACTACATAGACACAAAAATAACAGCGGTGACTTACTCAACTGCTTCATACAGATCAAGTACATCACATGATTACATCTGCTGGAGAAACTAATTTTCTAAATGTCAGAAGCGCACTGTTTTACTTCCACCCTCCACAGGGACCGTCGAGCAAGGAGGGACGGGTACATGAAATGTATCTGGCAAGCAACTGCTGTCTATACCGAGCAAATGGAACAAGGATGTTTTGAAATGACTAAACAGAAAAGACTGTTTAACAACATAAAGAAAAAAAAAATGGCTCAGAGATGAGAAGCAGTTACTTCGTAGTCAAAATAAACCATTCCTACCTGTAAGAAGCAGGCAGTTTCATACAGCTGTTCTACTGTGCTGTCGCTTATTGCCAAGTTACCCGTGTATGCGTAAGTTATGATAATTTGTAAAGTGGCTGCATCCACATTCCTCAGGTGCACATGTGTTTGTTTGCTTTCACTTAGCCCACTCATGAACATGGCTCTGAGGAGAAACACACATAGTAAGACAAGGATCAACAGTAAGTACAGTAACCTTGAATAGCCACCTGTAAGTCATCAGTGATTACACTCCAAAAGGTCAACAGTCTTTTTGGTTGCCTGTTTACAGGTGTTTAGTATTTACCTTAGGCTACCATCTAGTATTTAAGATAAAGGATTTGTACAGACCATTCAAAAAGTACCATCAGTGCCTTCTGTAGAAATATTTTGCATTTATGCAAACTTTTGTGTTAATCAGCAGAGAACTCTAATGGTTTTAGAGTTTTAACAATAAAATTTAAAACTTTTTCCATGTTAGGTGACAATAACAGAGAAGAAACATCCTCCAGAAAATCCTGTTGAAATATATAGAGCTAGATTTTAGAATCTAACACAAAAGCAGCAGATTTATGCAGTGGACTGAGCTAAGTCATACCAAAAAGCGTGCTCCTCTGAGAGGAGGAGAAAGTTAGCTCAGAAAAATGGAGCAAGGACTAGCACTCTGTGAAGTATTTCTGATATACCAACTCATCATAATATGCAGTAAATTTCCAAGTTTGTAGACAAAAATCAATGACACAAAAAACTATCAGACTTGATAGGTGGCACAGGTATTTCCTTTACATCTTCCTGAAAAAAGTAGAAAGGCAATTTAAAAAAAAAAGTTATTGTTTCCATAATGCTTTATATACCTATTGCCCATTCTGGTTTTTTAACGGTAACACAGTTCAGAACTAACTGGATTCCAGCACTGTAAACTTGCCAGTTTTCTTAAAATGGGGGTCACTGATTTTAAGAGCTTTATATTAATTCAGGTTTGGTATTTATGGTTGTATTGAAAATTCAGCTCAAGGCTCTTTATATTTATTTGGGGCTTTTTAGGAAACCAGATGTGAGAGAAGTTAGAAGGGACAGTGCACCCTACCGTCCTGCCTCCAGCTGCGGAGGTGAAGGGGACACAGAGCTAACACCCCCTAAGCAAAGCCCTTCCAAGAAGCATCCGATACAAAGCCAGTGCCCCACCAGGATTCCCTCCTGCCCCATCCTCATCTCTCCATCTTCTTCGAAGCTCCTTAACTCACAGCAACTTGCATTTTAGGAGGGATCACTGACTGGCCAAGTGAGTATCAATTTGCCGTGCAGCTTTTTAAAGGGAAGCAAGGCAGTACAAGTGCCAGCAGAGACTCCTCTTCGCGGAAGGGAAGAGGTAGCTGTTAGTGAACCTGGCCCTAGCACAGGCTCACACACTGCTGAGCGGGCCGGGCCGTAGCCGGGCTCCCGCAGCACAACGTTCAAGCAGGAAGATGGAAGGTGAGCTGGCTGCACTCATACGCAATGGCTGGATCACACCAAGAGATGCTTTTCTGTTGTTCTCCCTCTCTCCCCACAGCCTCCTTCAGGGCTATCAATTTTTCATAACAAAGCTAGATTTAGGAAGCTGAGCATCTTTTTGTAAACCAAAGTAGAGAAGAAAAACAGAACATGACAAAACCACGAGCTTGATACTTCTTTTAACCAGTGCCAAAACCTCATTCCATAAATAATAAACAAACACATGTGAATAAGAGATCTGACTGCATATTCTAATGCAGCACACTGCGTGGACTCATGACAGTTTTCCAACCTTATGATTAGCCACCCACATTAAATCTGGCCACGTTTCCAGCAGCTGCTATTTTATAGACTGTTGGAACTATGTCGTCTGCACAAGCCCAGCGGCAATAATCATTATCTAGTGATCACACAACACTTGTTGCTGAAAAATTGTAGCAGACTCAGATGAAGAAATTAACACAAAAACCAGCAGCAACAAAAGCTTCTGTGAAAGTAATAAACTAATCCTCAAATAGTTCTATACAAGAAAGCAGACAAAATACAGAAAACGTTTCAGAAGAGTTCTGTATAGTGAGCCCACCTCAACGAGAAAACAGAATTTTCAAATCTTCCCTTGATCAAACAGGAAAGAAAAGTTATAATCCCTCCACAATGCACCAGGAAGGTAAAACATGCATGGATGTCACCAAGACTAGTTTCAAGCTTCAAAATTCCTTCCAGACAGGCAGATTAATTATACTTTGTTGCCAACGAAAAAATGATTAATCACTGCAGAAAATTCATGGTGCCTCATCTTCTAGGACTTGCTATGAAGGTATCTGCAAAAAGTAGTAGCACTTGACATATCTTCTTAATAAAAATTTTTGAAAAAGACAAAAACCAGGATACCTGGGAAGCAGGAGCTACTGAATTTAAAACTGAAACAGCATCTCAGTGGGGAAAACAAACAAACAAAAAACCACACACACACAATCAAAACCTGTTGCGTTGCAGCAGGACTCGCAGGCAAGAGAAGAGTTTCTGGCTTCTTTGCTCAGCAGAGAAAACCAGATGATTCAGAAAAAGCAGCAATGAGCTTGCACAGCAATCCCTACTTTTAGCACAGGCTTCTGCTAAGAAACTACAGCTAATAAACATGACAACAGAACTCCCACAGCCAAGTCTCAATAGACCCTTGTTACCCTACCTTGGGAAATAAAAAAAAAGATTAAATATTTAAAAGTTAAGTATGAAGAGTAAGAAATATACTAATTATGCTAACTCAATTAACTCCCTAAAGAAAACAGACCATCGCAAGTGTGATTTCCCCCCCCGCCCCCTTACTGTAAAAACTACAGTACCTATCCAGAGTAAGTCACAAGACGCTGGAAAATTTTACTCTTTTTGGTGTTGGCAAGTAATGATATTTAGGCTTTTTACTGACTTCACTGAGCTTTAAAACCCTCTGCAACACATTAATGGGTAAATCAATTAAGTCATATTACACTCAAAACCAGGTATGACAGATTTTCTAGAATTAACAGATCCTAGTTTGAATACTTACCTGAAATACGAGCTGCACGTTGCAAGAACCATCTTATGGCAGGGAAATTCAGTGCCCTCAACAATCAACACTATATCAGTTAGCAACTGCTGTTCATAAAAGAATTTTAACTGCTCCAGCAAGGATACAGCATACTCTGTATTTATCTGCCTCTCGTCCTGGGTAGACATGACTGTATTCCATTAATATTTCCAGGACCAGAGAGAAAAGTCAGGATCTTTTCGCCAGAGAAAGGTCAGTTGAACGTTTCTGAAGTAACCAGGGAAGAAACGGCAGGAGGTCTGTAGCCTTCACAAGTGATAGTGATTAAAAAAAGGCAGTGTTATCTTGGACTGCTGAATCAACGTTTCAGACTTTGACCTACTATTAGGTCATCATGCTTTGACTTGATGTCACAATCTGTTCAGAGACTTTCAAGAGTGTCTGCAGAGCTCCTGTTGAGATCTATGATGCAGCAAACGAATGAGTAAAAGCGAAGTCTGAGGTAGATTTCGTGGTAACATCTCGTGATCAGTGGCTGCACTTGAGCAACTGAAAGCAGGAAAATAAAATTAATTTACACATTAGCACTTTTTCGAAAACCTTTCATAGTTACCCCTTAAAAGTAATTGTCTAATGAACTTATTTCTAAGTTAGTACTTAATTACTTGCACTAAAACTCTTGTAGAGAAAAAAAATTGAACAAGTATCAAAGAGAAATGAAAAGCAGAAGAGTTTGTACATTAATTCTCATCAAGACCTAGACTCATGAACTAAGATAATTTATTTCATCAACACAGCTTCTAAGGCTGGAGAGTTAAAATGAGGTTCAGTGAGGCTTTATTCCTCTTCCAAGAATCACCCAGTTTTCCCACTGAGTATACCTGTGGATTTCCTTCAACCATTGATAAGATAGCCATTTTTTTCATTTCCATATTAAACGGCTACTTTTTCTGCTTCTGTGGGTTTTGTCTACTTAAAGCTTATCAATATCAGGCCACTAAAAATATAAATGCAGTTTCTTCAACATTCCATCATTTTCTAACTAAACTCTCAACATCATCATCAACCCATTTATTTCACCTTTGGCATTCTACTAGAGAACAAGCAGAACCGGAGTTAAGGATTAAAAAACCCTAACCACCTATATTCCCAAATGCTTATTTGATTCATCTTCTCTGTGCAGAAGGGCTTCACCTATTAAAATTTCACGTTCCATTTTTTTTTCCTTCCAAGTCATTTCCGTACAGCCAAATAAGCATGACTGTTGCACACAGGAGAAAAGAAAAGTAAGGAGATAATAGGAGCAAAGGGGTGCTGGAATAGCAGGGGTCAAAACACTTGGGAGCGGTTATAAAGCAATGATCACAGGCTACCAAAGTCTGTTTTCTTGTTTGGACATTTCTCTTCCTCTTAAAAACAGGGTCAGGTTTTATCTTATCATCCATGTGAACACAGAAACATAATTAAGAATGGGATGGTTGTGACAGTAAAATCACCATCATCAAGGACACCAGAGTACCACATCTATCAAATACTTCCAGATTTATTTAATTTTGCACTGTTCTTTTGCATTCCAGAATCGAGGAAGAACCAGGGACATGTTTGTCTAATGTCTAAGACATCACTATCATTGTAGTTTGTGATGAATGGGGAGCGCAGAAATACCTTACTTGAAACGACATACTTTAAATTCCATTCAAAAATACACAATTTGGCGTAAGATGAAGGCTGTAGAAATACCCCCCAGCCATATCAAAGCCCTGCTATTTCAACAGGGCCCTGCCTGTACTACAATGCAAAGACAGCTGTCTTTTAACATTCACTCACTTGAAACAGATATGCTTAATAAATACCACTTTAATTACTACTAATTTAGTGTCACTGTTCTTTTTCAGTGAAGAAATACACACAAACAGGAATCTCAAACTCCTAGTTTTCACTGGTGGTTTAACTGAAAACCAGTCAAATTAAGTCAAATTCAGTGTTCACTGTTTTTCAGGTGAAGCCACTTAATTAAGAAAAACAGAAAAGGCGTTAATATTTGGGGGAGGAAGAAGGAGAGACTACTATCTAGAAAAACAGATACTAGCACAAATCTGGGCCTCGGACCTTCAAGTTTCAGGTGCAGTTGACCACTGAAGTCACTAAACCACAAGTGTATCGAGGACATACAAAGATATTGCTCATCTAAAGCAATGACCTTCTGCTTCAAGTCACAGCTTCTTTTCACCAAATTAGTATGCATCCTATCTCCGCATCACTGACCACTATCCTGGTTATCTGGTAACTGCTTAACATGCAACCTAATCCACTGACAGATTTTGCACCGAGCTGTAAATGGCTGCAGAGACACGCAGACTTCCTAAGTGTGTTAGGCCCACAGAAATAAATAGCTCGTGGCTCTGCTGGTATCCCGGGTCTCTCTACAGCATTGTTTTTCCTGGCTTAGGAGTAAAGTTTCAACAACAATACAAGCTGGTGGATTAAGCTCTGTTTGGGAAAAGCATCAGTAGTACTAAGCTTCAGCAAAAGAAGTCATTGATAGCATAACTTCCTATTCTGATGTCATTTTAAAGAATATATAGATCTTCAGAAACAGGAACAAAGAGGAAAACCAATACGCACGGTTTTAGTCATTAGGTAACAGAACCAGTCAAGGATGCCATGGAGAAATTGATATACACCTGCTAGTAAGATTAAAGACATTTTTGGCAGCATGTGGCTGACAGTAACTGAAAAAGCAGACCTGTTCAACAGAAGACGAGCTGAAACTGTGAAATTAATTACTATAAATAGCTGGAACATTTGAGTATGACCCTCAGTAGCAGAAAAGATTGAGGAGGTGACAGGAGTCTTGTTGCAGAACTTTTATGCGATGTGAACCACCTACGAACTGTACGTTTACAAAGCTGGAGTCCTTGGTTTACAGCTGATCTGAAACCATCTCATTTCCGTGATGTGCTCCAGGGAGGTGCACATGGCAGGAACTTGCTACGTACATGATTCCTGTTTTCCACATCCATACTGGGTTTTGCTGCCAATGATAATCATTTGCTAGAGAACAAAATTCTGTATTTGTCACATCCCATTCCCTTGTACTGGAAGCACACTAAATACTCCTCAGGAGAACAACTAATACATCAAGGATCTCTGAATTTCTGGGGTAAAATAACAAGTGAATCTGTTCAAAATATTAGGGTAAGTGGTGTGGGAACATCATTTTGTGCCTAGAAAGTCATCCAAGGCTACCTACCACTCTCACGCCTCTCTGAAGAGGTCAAGACAATTTTAAAGGAGATACTCTCCTCACTTTAGAGGCTGAAAAGCTGAGGCACTGAAATAAGCATCAGCTTGTCCAAAGCCACATACTTGCCAAAGGAGAACTGCAAGAGGCTCAGTTCTCCCCACTCCCAATCTCTCTCTTGCTGCGCTGTGCTCGGTCAGCATACAGATCTCGGATCTCAGAAAACTGAAAAGCTATAAACTTGAAACGATGTCTACAGATGCACGCCGGGCTCCTGTAGTTCTCGTAACTACACAGCAGTGGACATTTCTGGAAAGACCTATGGCTGAACTTAGCTTAATATCCTGAACTGAAATTCTGATAGAATAAAAATAATCCCTGGGTACAAGTTCTGTGAATAAGACTTTCCCCTTCAATGATGTCACCACCGTTTTGTTCCGGGTAACTTCTTGGAAGTCAGCTGTCTAAAACAGGACTGGCAGGTAGCTGCTGGAAGGCCACAGCGGGAGTGGACTGCCAACTAAACCAAAACGCTACCGGTGATCCCAAGGAACTCCCTATCAAGCTGGAGAGCAACATTAAGTAACAGGTTGGTAAGAGGGCTTGTTTTTAAGTAATTATTCCTTTTAGCTTAATGAGGTGGCTTTTAACACTTGTTCATGTACTTCAAATCTAAATGACAGCATTCCAAAAATTAGTCATCAAATGTTAATGAGTTATGAGACAGGCTATTAATTGCCTTCCTTGAATCTGTTTATCTTCTGAGGTCAGGCAAAGCTTGATAGAGATACATACTGTACTACATATATGGAAGTGTTAACGCTATACTTCAGTGTATAGCATGGAATAAGTTTATTGACTATTTCAAATTTAATTAGTAGGGAAAAGTATAAGGTATATAGATATAATATTCTTCAACTGGACTAGCTCAAAAGAAAATTTGCTTTATTTTTTCCAAATTACAAGGGCGAAACAGATACATAGATATGCAATTTTTTTGTTGTTTTTTTAGATATTTTGATACTAGGAAAAGAAATAAGTTCTTCTGAAAATCCCATTAAGAAGTCTGCCAGGTTAGACGCCTAACTTCCAACAAAATTCTGGGAAACACTTAAAGATCTATGAAAGTTTCACAGGTTCCTATCTGCATCTAAATACCTCTCGAATTCTAACTTCACCAGCTACAATTCACACTTCAATAAACCTTCAAGAAAAAGAAACAACAACCAAAACTTATTTCCCTGGACATTCAACTTATTTAATCTAGTGTTAACTAGTAAAAAAAAAGCTTTAAATACCACTTTTGTGCACTTTTAATCAAATTCCTATTTCCATCCAAGGGCAGCTTCACACAGATCACAAGTAAAAACACGTCTAAAGAAGTGAGTCATTCACTATTTTTAACATAATAAAATGTCAGAATTAAGAACTGAACAACCGTAAGCCAAACTACACAAGCACTCACGTGTGTAGAGACAGCAATCCTCCCAGCTAGCAGTGAAAGTACTGAGCTTAGGCACTGTAATACTTAGTTACTACTAAGGATACGCTGAGTTACAAATGGACATGTTTCAAAATGATTACACCAACTAATAGCAAGGGGGAATACAACTACTAAAACCAATTAAAATCAATTATGTAAATCAATACACCTAGCCAACAGATCTCAAAGATAAGAAAGAAAGAAGAAAAAGGAGTTGGAAGCTCTGGATTCTTGAGTAATGTATCAAATTTGCATCCTTGGCAGTGGAAAAGAAATAGGTAATTGATGAAGCTGTTCCAGACTTGGAAGTTTTCCTCTCTTCTAAAGCCATCAAAGGTGTCTTTGATAGCACTGCAGTCCAGAAACCCAAGGAGGACATCAAGGAGATGCTAATAAGGCAACAACAGGAAATTTCACAAAAAACAAGGACCGATTTATTCCTACCGTGTTATCATCTTGAAAATTACTATTCACTTGCAAACTACTACTATTTTCCATACATATTATGCTTGGGAGGAGAGTTTACAACTTTGAGGTAGGTAAGCTTTCTGAAACTATGCAAAAACTAGAGACTAGAAGTGTCAGACTCCACGCTAACAACATGTTTGGTCACAATGCACTCCTCATTACCAGTTTCTTTCCTGTTTTTCTGCTCCTAAAGGAAGTTATACACTAAAGGAAATACCTGCTCAGAAATAAAATTAGCACAAGATAAACCAACAACTTAACTTGGCAACCAGCCTTCTACGTAGTTTCCATCCCCAAGGGCGTTTCTGTTTTGTGGAAAGACTTGACCTGTTTTGGAAAATTAACCTTTGAAAAAAAAGTGGGCCATGGATGTCTCGAGTAAGATCCAGCAGCATATCATGCATTTACAGAAAAGTGGGGATTTTTTTCTGTGAACTCGTATGTTAACAAAGCTAGTCTGTCTTATTTAACAACTTAAATTCCAGTTCACAAGTATACATCACCCCCTTAAATATTCACTATGAGATACGATGATGTTCAACTACAAATTCACGCATTTCTACATTAAGAAATTAGATTAATTATTAATGTAGCGTACCTAACCATAAACTAGTTCCTGAAAGGTTAAGAGTCTTATAATGGATATCTTATTCATGCATATAAAATTTATTCTCAAAATGCAACAGCCACTAAGTTAAGGAAGAGAAATTTTAGGATTTAGGTCTGTTTCATAATCACATGACCAAAACAAAAAAGGCTGCCTCAAAAAACACCCCAACAACCATCACCTGTCCAAAATGTAGTCAAAAAAATACTAAATAAGCAGCAACGTCCTTTCTTCTGCTTTGGTCTGTTCCTGCAAAATGCTAGTTACACAGCACCGAGTATAACAAGACCCTTTTACTCCATGCACAAAAACAATTAGGAAAGACGTGTGATACCTATACCCGGATCATGAGGCTACATGATTTACACATCTGAGTATATTAAATATTAAAAACTGCCTATTTCTCCTGCTACATTTATGAGAAACTGAACTAAGCTGACCGTGTATTTTCATACTCTAAATACATCATCTTAACAAAATCCATGTAGATACAGCCCCACGTGTGCTCACAACAGCACACAGCTTTTCAGGTCCGCTATGATCACAAAGTAATGTAGAAAGCCAAGCTGCGGCTTTGCAAGGAAACCTCTAAAAACGCAGATGCCAACTACGACACAAATCCATCTCTAAATCATAATTAAAAGTTATTTCAAAAGCAGCAGGTATCTATCCCATTCATAACAGAAATAATAGTAAATACTGGAAAAGTCTTAGGCATGCAGATGTCTAACTTCAGAGCCGCACTATGCATATATTTAGTCTATAAAAGCTCACTAAGAATTATTTGACTCTTCAAAACCACATATAAATGGTCACTGTAGGTACTAACACTACACGCACACATAGTTAGGTGCATCAGCGAGGGAAGGTGGGCAATTACAAGAAAGGGCAATGCCACTACAGTGCTGTTCTACGAGAAGATTTCATCGTGCCCGCCCCTCCAAGCATCTCTACAGTTTTTTTACCAAAGCCGCAAGCCCCCCAACCTGCCCAGCTGAAGAGACTGAGCGCTGGAAGCCCTACTGCCCACCCCGTTACAAGCCTGAGCCTACAGTCCCCTCCTGCTTGCGGGACACAGCCACGCCGTACTACAGAGGGAACACATCTTTATCTTTTCCCTGACACCCAGGTGCGCCGTTCCGTCCCTCCGTTGCTTTCGTTCCTTTCCCGCCTCCCCAAGCAGCTCCCCGCAGCCCTCGGGAAGGGGGCACTTTCCTGCT
>NW_009612756.1:3451-3662 GCF_000690535.1 Cariama cristata | reverse complement strand
TCAAGCCTAAGTTATAAAAGGGTGGTTTATCCAGCGATAAGGAGAGGCGGAAGTTTACGGCAAAGCACGGCCCAAACCCCTCCAGCACCGGTGGAGAAACGACAGCACTCTTAGCAACCGCCAGCCCTCCTCCCCGCTCTAATTAAAGGCTGTTTCCATGTCATCCAACGAGGGCCGGGAGCAGATGCGGAGTTTACAGAAAGAATATTCC
>NW_009612756.1:2744-2994 GCF_000690535.1 Cariama cristata | reverse complement strand
GATGGGGGACACGAGCCATCGTGGGGAGGGACTACCGGTGTCACGGCCCCAGGGAGCTGTGCGGTGGGACGGGGAGGGGGTTTGGGTGGACCTGGCTCTGACACCCTGCAAGAGGAGAAGGATGCGGGTGCTGGGTGGTCCCGCAGCACGGGATGGGGCGCCTCCACCCTTGTGTCTCGACAGGGCTGCCGGGGACGAGGTACCCCATGGAGGGGATGGCCCCCACCTCCACACCATGCCTCGCACCCTT
>NW_009612756.1:2272-2553 GCF_000690535.1 Cariama cristata | reverse complement strand
CCGTCGCGCCGTTTCCATGCACCCCAAGCGCAGCAGGAGCGAGCTGCGACCTGCTGCCTGCCCTGCCCTCGCTGCCTGCCCTGCTCCTGCTGGTCCTGGAATTTGGTGCTAATTATAAAGCACAAATGAAGGTAATTGGGTGCGTGGCCAAGTTTGAGCAGCCCGCCATGCTGCACGGGGCCCTGAAGGAGCACGCCGAACCCTCACCGTGCCTGGTCCCTGCGCCCTGGCCATGCCTGGCGGGTCCCCTGCCTGTCCCCTAAGGTTGCTTAAACTCCACG
>NW_009612756.1:624-2262 GCF_000690535.1 Cariama cristata | reverse complement strand
GCCCCCTGCCAGTCCCTCAGGGAGAGGGGCGAGAGGAGCCCGGCAGGAGGGGACCAGGCTCCGGCACATCCCCTTGGCACAGTGCACGGCAGCAGCGGGCTGTCCCCCCCGCACCCAGCTTTTGCGGAGGTGGGGGGAACCACGGCAGGCAGCCCTTACCTGCTGTTGAATTTCTCGGGGTGCTTTTCTCGCATGACGTGGAAGCGGTGGGCGATGGAGGCATCCTGTGGGGAGAAGGAGGAGGGAAATGGAAACACCCCCCCCTTAACTCTGTGCCCCATCAGCATGCGCCAGGGTACGGGGGCTCAGCTCTTCGCCCTTGCCGCTGGCCCCCCCCGTGGCACAGAGGCAGAGCGCGGGGGCCATGCCGAGGCGATGGAGGCCAGGCTGCCCGCAAGGCGTCGAACGGGCTTGTTAAGCGAGACATAATTAGTGCACTTGGCCTCCTTCCCTCATCACAGGGGTGATGGAGGAGGTGATGGAGGAGGGAGGATGGAGGTGATGCTGAAGGAGGGAGGAAGGGCTACCAGCGGGGCTCCAGGGACACCCCAGGACCCTGCACCCCGACAGCTCCCCTGGGAGGGTGGCAGCTCTCCTGAAACTCATTGCAACCTCTCCTAGGCAGGGTGGGGGACCATTTAAGCCTAACTAGGAAGGTGTCACCAAATGCCACCTGCAGTGACATCTCCTGGCATTAGCAGGAGCTGACGCGAAACTCAGTGCATCCCTGTGGGTGGGTGACCCACGCCGTGGTAGTATTGCTCGGGTACGCATGGCCCAGGACAAAAATGCTGCAAGCCCCCAGGAAAAATGCTTTCCGCTTTGCCGTTCCTTCAAAACCCTGCTTCTTCCAGGACTGACCCCCAGCGCTGGGGAAAACCCCCATGGCATGGGGTTGCCATCCTCCCCGGGCCCCCTGACCTCCCCGGGTTAGGAAAACATGAGGGAATGCCGGTCTGAGCACCTGCTGATGGGTGCTGTCTTGGCAAAAGCTTTGGATGGGGTGTCCAGCAGATCTCAACCCATCCCTGGGATCCCAAACTTCCCTGAACCCTGTTTAAGCTCCTCGCACACTTGCACTCGCAACATTCCCGGCTGGGAAGAGAGAAATTCCAGGCCTGGTTATGCATTTAAGTGCTGCCGTTACAAATCACAATAAAACCAGAAAAACAACACCGGGAGACGGAGGGAGGTTGGGAACGTGAGCGAGGAAGAGCAGGGAGGGAGAGTCCCTGGCTTGGGAGACTCCAGCTCAAATGTTTCACCAAACACTTAGAAAAGGCTTTTATGGTCTCTGAGGAACGGCTGCAGGAACCAACCTCTGCTCCTGGGAATTAACTCAGGGCTGGCTCGGAAGAGGGCTCAGGATGAGTCTGGGAGGAGACAGGGAGGGAAGCACGGGGGGCCAGCATCCCTCGAGTGCGCCCGCCGGGCTGGATCGCTCCCATGATTTCAGGGCAATTGAGGTATTTCCCACCGGCTGAGTGGGAAATGCTCCTGGGAATCCTCTGCTCCGGATGGATTTGAGGCTGTGGCTGTGTTGGGGAACCCAGGTGACAGCTCCTGTGCTCCGCTGGCCTCCGGAGCTCTTCCCTCTGCTTTGCTGTGGCTGGGTGGCTCCGGCGGGCACAGCACGCT
>NW_009612756.1:245-593 GCF_000690535.1 Cariama cristata | reverse complement strand
GCACGCTCTGATCGTTGATTACGAGCCGCTCTCTCCAGGTAAAACGCGCGTGTGCTGTGCTCTGGGCTGCCCTCAAGACCCATCCCTGCCCTGCGGTACTCACCACCCCGATGGAGAAGTAATTGTTGATGATGGTGGATGGAACAGGGTCTCCGTTAGCCTCCCTGTCCTTGGGAATGACGTCTATCTGCCAGCGGTCCAGCATCACCTCCGTGCTGTGCTCGATGTCTTTCAGGACTTTCATCAGGCTACCTCCTTCGTAGCCTGCAAGGGAAAGGCGGTGGGTGTCTGAGGAGGATGAAGGAGGGCGAAGGGGAGTGCAGCCATATCACGTGGGGCTGGGGGTGG
>NW_009612756.1:0-210 GCF_000690535.1 Cariama cristata | reverse complement strand
GCTCGTCCTTGCAGTGGCGGGAGAGATCTCAGCTAACGGCACGGATCTCCCAGATGAAGAAGGTTGTTGGGCAGGACCCGGCCGATGAGGGTTTTGAAAGAGGCAGCTGCTTTTCTTTGGAAGGGGTTAGAGGGACCATCAGGAGGCTGAGATGCAGCCCCAAGCCTCAGCC
Source organism: Cariama cristata (assembly GCF_000690535.1). Classification (NCBI taxonomy): domain Eukaryota; kingdom Metazoa; phylum Chordata; class Aves; order Cariamiformes; family Cariamidae; genus Cariama; species Cariama cristata. The sequence goes on along the minus strand of NW_009612756.1, from coordinate 38 downwards.
CAAAAGCCCAAGAGCCCTCCCTCCCCCAGGACAGCACC
>NW_009612755.1:0-2337 GCF_000690535.1 Cariama cristata | reverse complement strand
GCCCCCCATGGCTCATAGCACTCCCAGGGACCCCAAATTCAGTGCAAGGAGCACGGATGGGTGCAACGAGGCAGCCACCACACCGCTTGTGCACAGCCTGAAGCCATCGCGTCCCCGGAGCCAGCCCTACACCCACGTGCTGCCACGCAATGGCCGGGAAGAGGCTGAGATCCCCGGAAAGAAAGGTGGATGGGTGGATGGACGAAGCCTCCTCCCACGCACCGCTGAATTAGGCTGGCACCAGACAGCAGCACGGATGGGTGCAACGAGGCAGCCACCACACCGCTTGTGCACAGCCTGAAGCCATCGCGTCCCCGGAGCCAGCCCTACACCCACGTGCTGCCACGCAATGGCCGGGAAGAGGCTGAGATCCCCGGAAAGAAAGGTGGATGGGTGGATGGACGAAGCCTCCTCCCACGCACCGCTGAATTAGGCTGGCACCAGACAGCAGCATCCCCCTGCCCAGCTCCGTGGTGCCCAATCCCTGGAGAGCCACCATGACCTTCCAGGTGGGTCAACAGCAAGATGGTATACAACACCTCCAAGGTTTGCCCCACACCTGGCTCCCATCAGATCTTTAACCCACGGTGTTTTCTAACCCAACTCCAGACCACAAAATTCCCAGAGAGGTCCAAGGTCAAGGCTCTCCCAGCATCCTGTTTAGGGCTTTCCATCCTGGAGCATCCTCTCCAAACCCCAGCACTGACTCCAAGGATGGTGCCCATCTCCAGCTCCATCCTAAACCCAACCTTGACCAGGCGGGGAAGGTCTTTGGGAAGCACCAGCCATGCTCCCCTCTGGCCCAGCCATCCTTCCTGCCCCAATACTTTAACATTTTTATGAACGTGCACTAAAATGGCTTATTTTTATCAGGGCTGTTCAGCAAACTCAGCAGCTCGGGGAGCAAGGCTTTAACTCAGACAGATTGTTAGTAGCCCTGGCTCTGGACAAAAGATACAATCATAATAATTCAAAAAGATAATTTATTGTAATTAAGCCCTCTACCCATCATATCTGCAATGCCATGGCCAGTCTTTCCCCATATCTAAAGACATCCCTGTTTTCACCATCAGGAGAGGCAGCCAAGGCACCCAGGTTGGTTGAAAAGGAGACAGCAGCCCCAAAGGACACAGGGACAAGTCCTCAGGTGTCCCCAGGTGGGAAACTCAACGGGGCCAGCCCTGTCCTGCAAACACCGCTCCAGCAATGCAACGTTTCCTTTAGAAACAAGAGAGGAAAAATTAGGGGCAGGTGGCACAGAGCCTGACCCTGAGCTCAGCCTGGCCCCCGGCATCCGCTCCTCCAGCCTTTCAGGGACCGTAGATCCCGTCGGATGTCAGGGGACATCTAGGATGCAAACCACACAGGGGACCTAGGGATCCCCTTTTTTGGGGCCACGCAAACGTGGCAGTAAAATAAAAACTTCAGCTCTTGCTCTTCCCAGAAAGCACTTTGTCACAGCCATTGCCACATCCCCATCTAAAAATTTAAGCCTTTTTTGCTTAAAGGCAGCAGCACGGGAGAGTCCTTAGTTTTCTCCTCCAGCCAGAGCAAGGAGGGAGGATGGGGAAATCAACAATTCCCCCGAAACCTTCAAAGACCCTCTGATGTTTTGACACATTCAGTTCATCCACAAAAGGTTTTTCCCTGTTTTTCCTTAAGCAGAAAAATCTGCATCTTAAAAATAACCAATATTTAATCAACTTGCAGGCAACCTCCTGCTTCTCCTTCCCTTTTACAACGAAGATATCTCCAAAGGCTGCAGCGGGTTATTTTTATGAAGGGGGTGACATGCCTCTCCTCCAGATGTGAGACAGAAATACAAGGCCGTTTATCTCACCCGACTCTGGCGTTTGCCTGGTAATAACCTAACGCGCCTTTAATTCCTCGCAGGGAGAACAAAGCTCCACCGTGAAGCCAAGCCGGGCGGCGACGGGGACCCTTCAGTCACCCCGGCAAAGCCCCGAAGCAGCATTTAGCCCAGCTGGCATCCTCAGGGAAACTCCGCAGTCAGAGTCAAAACGTTTGCACCCAGCAAGGTTTCACCCCAGATCCAGAAAAAAAAAAAAAAATTTAAAAAAATTAATAAATCCCTCAATATCTTTCCAAGGAGGATTTTGGCTCTGTAAAGTCAATTTTTCTCTGGTTCTTGCTGAGGCTGGGTGTGGAAGAAAGGCTGAATCCCCAACTTTTCCCCTTCTTCCTTGCAGGGCTGCCCCTGCTCAGCTGGGCTTCGGGTATCTCCATCCCCACCTTGGGGTCACGAAACATTTCCAAAAACCGCCCCGGTGCCTCCCGTGGTCCATCGGCATCTCCCTCCGGAGGGGATGCAGGGGC
>NW_009612754.1:0-202 GCF_000690535.1 Cariama cristata | reverse complement strand
GGTAAACCCCAGGGCCTTCACATCCCCCTGCCCAGCCCGGCTCCCGGTGCAGGGTTTGGGGCGCTGGCTGCCCCCCAGCATGGTCCCTGCCAGAACAGAGCCCAGCATCTCCCATCGCCCCTCCGAGCTGCAGGTACACACAGCTTGGGAAGGAGAGGGGAACACCAGGGGACCCCCCCAAAACACACACACACACACACGC
>NW_009612753.1:6497-10101 GCF_000690535.1 Cariama cristata | reverse complement strand
GCTTGGGGTGCCCCCCAGATCCACCCAAGGAGGTGCCTCGCTGCAGGGTGTGGGCTGCGGTGGGTACCCCCAGCCTGCAAACGGGGCCGCGACACCGCACAGGAGCTCAGCCCTGTTTCCTTCCCAGCATCGCCCGCAGCCCCCTGCCAGTTTGGAGCCCAAAGGCCCAGTGGGTGCAGCCCGCCGCTCTGAAAGCCTGGGCAGGCGAGCAAGCACCTTCCCCAGGGCAGATCCTGCCCTTGGGCACGTTCCTGGGTCAGTGGCTTGCCCACATGTTGTCCTGCATGGTTCTGCACGGCGAGATGACAGCTCTGGGGTGTTATTTTTAAGCCACCGTTGCAAGCTAGTCATGAGCCTTTTTGGGCTGCTGCCGCTGGGCTTCAGGCACACGTCCTCCCTCCAAACTGGGCTCCCGAAGCTCCAGGCTCCTGCCCCTTTTGGTGCCGTGGTCCTGCTGACTTGTGTGAGTGTATCTGGGGGGCTTGAGCCTCTCACCCTGCCTGGAGTAGCTGCTGGAACAGGCAGGCTCCAGCTACCAGACCTCCCCGCTTCCCTGATGTAGCTGAACTTGAGGGGGTTTGCTGGGAGCAGCTTACAGGCACTCCCGGCTTTTTGATTTACTAGAGATGAGGGATCTGGGATCCGAGTGTCAGCACTGACTTCTGCTCAATCTGCCTTATTTCTGCTCTGCTTGTCTGTGTGTCCCAACTTCTACTTGTGCTCTACCAACGAATTTGGAGGCTCAAACACAGGGGCTGCTCTCTGTGCCTGTAGCGATGCCCACCCTGGGTGTGTGTGTGTGCTGGGTCTGGCGTGGGCACTGCCCGGGGGGCTGCTGGGGATGTGGCTCCTGCGGTTGGGGAGCATTGCTTTGCCTAAACTTGAACTCGCCGCTTGCAGCCAGGCTTTGAGGTGGGCTTTTGGCAAAATACAGTTCGTGACTCCCTCCTGTGACCGAGGGTCCTGGGGCAACTCATTTACCCATGTGGCTTGGTATCAGGAGCTACCAAGGTGCTGGTGCCAGTGTCTGCCTTTCCCTGTGGATCTGCTTCATTCCCAGTCGGAGTGAGCTGGGTTTGCCGTGACCGCAGGTGCGGCTGCGGAGACAGAGGGATGGGGCTGTTTGACCAAGGGGGTTGGCCCTGTGCTTATCGGCTGCTCTTACAAAATGTCTCTGTTGATGCAGAGACTGAGGAGGGTTCAAAAGCTGCTGGAGGACCAAGCTTGCTGCCTGATTTCTATGCCTGTAGATGAGGAGCACTGGCAGAGGATGCAGAGAAAGCCCTGCTCCAGGGCAACCAGGGGCTCTCAGAGCCTGGTGGTCCCGCTCGGGTGTGCCTCGGGCTGCTTTTGGCCAAGTCGTGTCTGTAGAGAGCGGGGCTGAGGAGGAGGTGATGCCAAGAGGACTGGGGATGGGGTTTGCAGGGCCACCACCAGCTTTTCAGGGGAATCTTGCCTGCGTGGCTGAGAGCTGGGGGGAACCCTGCTGCAGCGAGCCTTGGTAGGGCTCCTGCCCAAGTGTTGGTGCAATTGCTTGTGCGAGAGGTGGGGAGGCTGAGCTCCTTCCAGAAACCTTGTGATGGGAGGGCCTCGCTACGGGCTGGGCTCGGGCTCCTGGGGCGAGGACACTGCGGCCCCCGCCGGGCTGCGGGCACAGGAGGCTCTTTGTGCTGCTGGGGGATGGCAGCAGGGCTGCCTTGTGACATTTGGGCACTGCCCCCGCTCCCACCTCTGCAGCCGCCGGCTTGCTCCTTGCGTAAGCTGTTGTGGGCATATTTGGACTCCAAAGATGGGGTGCTTCGGGCTGCCCGGAGCCCCCCTGGGGCACACGCTGCCAGCAGCGGCTCTGTCCCATTGCTCGACCTCGTTTTGCAGGCGTGGGGAAGAGTGCTTAGACCTGGCTCTGACGAGGTTCCTGTGGAAAGCTCTGCTTTATCACTTAATAAATGCCCAGGGGTGCAGCTGCCAATATGAAGAGCACATGTGTCTGCAGAAAATACCCTCCTCCCCCGCCATGCTGCAATTAAAAGTCACCCCGTGTTCCCCCCCCGCTCTGTAAACACATCCTGGCTCCAGCAAACAGCATGTTGTGTCCCCCCTCGGCAGCTGCCTGAACCCCAGCCAAGCGCCAGCCCCGCTCTGGTTTGTGATGCTGGGTGCAGAATCGGAGCTGCGGCAAGAGTGCTGGTGGCTGGAGGGGACTGGGTTGTGTTGGCATGCCGTGGCGATGGCTTTGCCTCCCTGGTCCTCACCAGCTTCGCTCCTGCCAGCTCTAGTGATCGCTTGGGCTCCAGCTGGCTGGGGAAAAATTCGTCCCCTTGCAGGCTGATGTTGGAAAATGGGAGGTCCTCAAATTTTTGGAAGCCAGAGAGAAGTCAGTTCATCTGCACAGATGCAGCGATGTCCACCCTGGGTGTGGCACTGCCGTTTCGGATCTGCGTGCCTGGATGTGCACAGCGATGTGTGTGCATGGCGAGCACTTGGGTTTGAAACATGGTGCCTTCTGTCCTGGACAAAAAGACTTGAGAAAATGCCCCAAAATGTCTTCCCTAGGGTTGATGACAGGGAGGCCAACCTGCCAAAACCAACTTGTTGTGCTTGTTCAGTGCCTCAACTAACCCATCTCCTTTCTGTGGCAGCCGAGAAGGTGACTTCTCTGGGGAAGGACTGGCACCGGCCCTGCTTGAGATGCGAGAAGTGTAACAAGACCCTGACATCTGGAGGCCATGCAGAGGTGAGGTTTGCAGCCCAGGAGGTCCCCGTCCCCTGCAGCCAGGGGCTGCAGGAGGGGTGGGATGGGCAGAGATGGAGCTGAAGGGCAGTCTGGGCTGATGCTCTTTCTCTCTCCCCGCAGCACGACGGCAAGCCGTACTGCAACCACCCCTGCTACGCCGCCTTGTTTGGGCCCAAAGGTAGGGTTGCTGTGGCTGGGGTTGTGGGAGGGAGGGGAAGGGGCTCAGGGCTCCCATCTCTCGGCGAGGCGCATCCCTCGGTGCGCTTGCCGTCCCGCGGCGATGCTGACCCCGCTCCATCTCTCTTCCAGGGTTCGGCCGGGGAGGAGCCGAGAGCCACACGTTCAAGTAACCTTCAGGTTGGTGCCTCCCCTCGGAGATCCCCTCCTGCCTCCGGCTCCCTGGGCTGGCTGAGGCTGTCCTCCCCGAGGCAAGCGGGGAAGGCAGGTGCACCACGGCATCTCTCCGGGCTGGCTGTGACTCCCTGCCCTTGCATCGGTGCTCGGGAGCAACCTGCTGGGTGCCAGCTCCTCCGCTCTGCCAGCCCCAAGCGACCATCAGCACCCTCTTAGCTCTGGCAGCAGACACCAAAGGCTTTTGCTTTGTGGCCTGTCGGCAAAGACAGGGTCTATCCCGGAGCGCCGTTGTCCCTGGGATGTCTCCGCTCCCAGTGCAGCCTGACTTCATCCACCCCTCTCTTCCATCCCTCTCCAGGTTTGACGGCCAGGGTTCCCAGCACAGCCCGAAGACAGCACAAACGCACTGCAACAGACATGCATTTTTGGTTTTAATTCACTCTCTACTAGACTAGCACGTTAAAAGCAATAAGTAACCGAGGCTGGGGCTGGTTCGGAGAGGGGCTCCGCTCCAGA
>NW_009612753.1:2753-6471 GCF_000690535.1 Cariama cristata | reverse complement strand
GTTGGGACGCCCTGCCGGATAGGAAATTTGGCCGGTATTGCTGAAGGCCGCTTGGAGAGGAGACTGCACCCTTCCAGCCAAAACCCAGCCCTGCTTCTGGCACCCAGCTCTCGTGGCCGGGCCCACAGTTGTATTCTCAGTCTTTAATAAACCCAGACCGAAAGATGCTTCCCCCATGTAGCCGCTGTGCTGTCTGTAACGGGGATCCCGTGGGACTCGATTGCGAAGCACTTACCACTTGCTTAAGGACCCCTCCGGATCGAGCCCCACACCGTGTGATGGCTCCATGTGTTTTTGCTCCTGGTGTGTGCGGGGTCCTGCCCTTGGCTGCCCACCCCAGGGGGCTGCCTGAGCCCTGGGGGGTGAGAGCAGGTCCCCTGGGTGCTGTGGGCACCGGGGCTGAGCGTGCCCCAAGGGAAGGTGTGGTGGGTGTCTTGCCAGTCCTTGTCTGGGGTCGGGGTCTCCATGGGCTCAGAGGGAAGGTCCTACCCCACCCACGGCCTCAGTGGGTCTGTGTCGTGACATTTGCAGAAGTCTGGAGCGTGGTGGCACATGGCAGGAGCCACCTCTTGTTGCCTGCATCTGTCACGGGGTTAAAGCAGAGGCAGGCAGTGCTGCTGGACGAGGGTCTGAGACTGCTGACCTGAGGTCTCTGCGGCATTCAACAGCCTCCTGGCCATCTCCCAGCCCCCGGCAGTGCCTGCTGGAAAGCCATGCCCGCGGGCAGCCCCCAGCTCTTTGCTCCTGGATCTGAGATGGCCCTTTGCAGCCCTCAGTTGGGGCAGAGAGGTGTCTTGCTGGGACGTGGTCGTCTGCCACATCAGGAAAACCTGGTATTTGCTGCTTTTGCTCAGAGCAGCTGTACGAAGAGGCCAAATAAGGCGGGAGGTTACCGGCAAGGCAGAGGCCTCCCTCGGTAGGTCAGTACTACAAAGCCAGGGCTGGCTGGCAAGCGCTTTGCCCTTTCGTGTTTTAACCTCATTGCCCTGCTGGAAGAACAGCACTGACAGGTGTAAAAGATGTCAACTGGAGGGATGTTTCTAAAATGGTTTCTTAACCATTTTTTCTTTCCCTAACCTGAACCACCCCATTTACATATTCAGAGATACTTCATAACACACTGGGCTATTTTTGTCTATGGTTTAGCACGCATTTCCTTAGAGACCGCTCTGCATCTTACTGTCACGCCAGCCTTCCTGGGATGTGGCCAAAACCCTCAGGGCTCAGAGGTACGTGTCCTATGTCAAAATCTTTGGTGTCAAAAGTAGCCTGATCTGATACGCATCTTAAAACTTCCCGTGTGCTTGATGCCACAAGGCTCTGCACCCACTAGGCACCCTTCAGTGGGACAAACTCAAACAGCCGGTGCTGCCTCCCCTCCCACCCGGTTAGCACAACAAATACAGGCGTCTGTGCCAAAGGCAAACCCTGGCTTTTGCTGTTTGGCCACCACCAGGCCTCCCAGCCAGCCAGGGCTCGCAGGGGTCCCTGCCCTCCCTTCCCGGGGGTGCCAGCGCCCACGGCTCCCAGCCAGCGAGACACGGTCCTGCTCCGCACCGCTGCTGGCACCCAGCCCACCCCTGGGGTGCTGGGATGGGCCTTTCCTCTTCGAACCCGGCTTCAAAGGAAACTAGTGATATAATCTCGGCAGCCTTGAGCGTGCCAAGGAGATAGTGTTTACCCTCAGCATTGAAAATGATGGCAAACACAAGCCACGTCATCCTCTGGATTTGCATAAGAGTGTCCAGCTGGGAAAGGGCCCCGTGAAGTGGGGTCCTGGTCTTTCCGAACAGGGTCCTGCACCAAAACTTTTCAGGAGCAGCTAATTCCACGTGCAAGCGGCCAGGCCAGCCGGGATGAGCAGGGAACCAGTGAGAGGTATGGAAAAGCAAGTGCTGCAGAGGGAGAGGCCGGAGCGGTCCAGCCCTTCAGCTGAAAGCCCTTTCGGTGGGCAGTGGCCGCAGCCGGGGCAGGAGGCAGGGTGTTGCTGCTTGCACTGTGCTGCCCGGGGATGCCCTTGGCTTCCATCCCCGCCACCGGTCTGCGATGGAGGTGTGCTGGCTGGGGACAGCTCTCCCTGCCCTGGGTGCGCAGAGGGACGTCGGAACAGAGCTGTGCAAGGTCTGTGCAGCCTCAGGAAACCTGCAAAGAAGCTAAACCCGATCCTACAGCTGCTGCACCCTGTGCTGCACATGGCAGGTGGATAGAAACTGGGGTTCCCTCAAGCAAGCTCTGGGGACAAGCCCTTGGGTATTGATTCCCAAAAAGCTCCTTCTAAGTGTCCTATTTCTCTGCCTGCCCTGCAAGAGGCATTCCCACTGAGATGGTGGTTAGCCCCAGGACTTGCTGTCAGGTTACTCCCCTCCCAGCCTTTGGCTTGTACAAATCACGCTCTCCGTCTGCTCCAGCCTCGGTGCTGTGAGGTTGGGCAGTTCAGGCGTGGGTCACATCCGTAAGGAGCCTTGGTCAAAGAAAATACATCATAAATTGATTTTTTTAAAACTTGCTTCAGTCTTTGGAGAGCAAGCAGAAACAGCTGTATCGCATTTGGATAGGAAATCCGCGCCCGAGCCAGGCGCTCCCCTCCGATGCGCAGCGAGGCTCAGCAGCGGCCGGCGCACCGGGGAGGTGGGCTGTCAGCAGACGCAATCTTTTCTCCCTTGAACAGCAAATCTCTGTGGCCTGGAGCATGAGCTGTGCAGACAGGCAGCAGCGTGGCATCCAGCGCAGCTCGTCTGCGATGCTCTCGGCTCTGAGCCCCGGTGGGAGCTGGGCATGGGCAAGGACGGTCCCTTCCCTCCCAGTGCAGCCATGCCCTGGCTGCGCTGCTCCTGCAACAGGGAAGATGGTGAGAGCAGGACGGTCAGGGCAAATCCCAGCTTTTTGGGGGAGAGCAGCCGAGGGATGCTGGCTCAGTGCGTGCTCTACCAGGTGCTCCCACCACTTGAGGCAGAGAGCAGACCCTCGGGAGGTGGCTGGCAGCCCCCAGCCCTGTCCCGCCTGATCACCAGCCAGCAGCCACGGGGATGTCACTGCCATTGCAGGTAGGGTCAGGACATGGCCCCAGCCCCAAAGTGCCCATCTGTGACAGCAAAAGGTGTCGGGTGATGTCTAGCGTGGTGATGCTCAATACAAAGGTCCCCCGCTTCGGTGACCTGAAACACCACCGTGGCTGACCCCGGAGGAAGGGGCTGTGCTTTCTCTGCCATGATTTCAGAAGCTTGGGCTGAGATCAGTGAAGTTTGTGGATTGTGGAGCACGGTTGCTATAAACACTTCATTGCTGTGACAAAAAAAACAAACAACATCACCCGTTCCTCTGGCAGCTGGGTGTGGGCGAGCCCCAACGCCCTGGGCAGGGAAGCAGAAGAGGTTTTGGCAAAGGACAGGAAACAGGATGGGTTCAGAAACTAAACTGCTGCTGCTCTCCGCCCCGGCTCTGTGGCTTTCTGTACAGAAGAAAAAAGGAGAGGGGGGCAGAAAGGGGGCTGGGGGGGTCCTTCAGCTGGTCTATAAGTGATGTGGATGCTCCCTGAGCCCCCAGGGGAGGCAGAGTGCATGCAGGAGGGGCCAGTGTGGGTCGCCCAGCCCTGCGTCTTTCTCCCAGCACAGATGGGACAGACCTTAATCTGAAGCAGGGGACAGATGTGTCCCTGAGCCACAGCTGGCGAGGCGGAGGGCTTAGGCTGGAAGCCTTACAGCAGGGCGCTGCCCTCGGC
>NW_009612753.1:2395-2705 GCF_000690535.1 Cariama cristata | reverse complement strand
CCTGGCGGCTGGGCCGCCGCAGCGGGCTGCACCTCACACCGGGGCTAACACCTGCTGGGGAGTGGGGGGTCTGATCAACGCCGCCTCACCCAGACACCGGCAGGGCCACCGACCATCCTCTGCCAGCGCTGATGGGGACGCTGATGTGACACCTCCGGCACTTCTTTTGCGCTGCTTTTGGGTCTCATCCGTGCAGGCTCGGGTGCCTCGGGGACACGGGAGCCCTTGCAGCACAGGTGGGGCCAGGCACCTGCCGTGGGGTGGCGAGTGGCTTTTTTCCCCTCCCACAGGGGGTTTTGCACACAAACAC
>NW_009612753.1:524-2324 GCF_000690535.1 Cariama cristata | reverse complement strand
CCCCTTCTCTTTGCTGCACGGGGCTCGTGGGGACGAAGCCAGTCTGTAACTGGGTGGTATCCAGCTCACCGCCACTCTGGGTATTTTTAAGGCTTATTTGTCTTAAGCTCAAAGACTTTGATATCTTTTAGGCTGATTTTAGGTCGAGAAAGTGTCTGCCCATCTCCTAACACCTCCGAAATCTGCCTTCTTACCCGGGCGACGGTAAGAGGGACCGTGCAGCTGATGTCGGGCAGCAGGAGCTCTGCAAGCTTGCGCGGTGAGCCGGGACTTCCCAACCCAGCTCTGCAAAACAGCGAGTTGGGGAAACCCTGTCCCACCAGCAGAAACGGCTTTGCAGAGGTGGCAAAGGGGGGGTCACACCTCGTTCCTGGTGGGGAGCAACATCCCCAGCAAATACTGAAGCAGTTGAAGATACTGAAGGTAGAGGGGCTCTGGGTAAGAGAGGTGGCGGGGGCGTAATGAGAAGTGGAGGAGACCATGAATGATGGTACTGGAGACTGAGGTGTAATCAGGGAGCAAGGAGAGGAGGGGACGGGCTGTTCCACCATCACCCCGTCCCCACTCCTGACAATGCAGTGTTGGAAAGGAGCTGGGTGTGAAGGGCCCTGGGGACGTTTGCCGGGTTCTGAGTGGTTTTCCCCACCAAGGAGCCGAAGAAGAAAAGCTGGCATCTGGCACTAGAGCTGTGTTTTACTCTCACGCTTCTTGTGTTATTTTCAAGGAGACAGGGAGAGTTTCCAAGGGGAAGGGTGTAAGAGCTTCCCACCAAAGCCTCTGTCTTTCTTCGATGAGTCCTATGTTAAAGGCACAGGGGGGAAGAGGGCAGAGGGAGTTTCCCTCGGTGCAGAGGAACGTCAGCTTGGCTAGTTAAGTAAAAAGGAAAGGGTGAAACTCCTGAGAACAGAGAATTGCAAGATCTCAGATCTGTTTTTTCTAGTCCGTCCCAATTCACTTATCATACTGAAAGTGCAGACCCTGCATCAGAGGGCCTGAAACGCCAACACCCATCTTAAGCATCCGACTGCAAGGAGCTGACCTTGAATTTTAGCCCTACAGTCCGCATGCAGGCCTATTGCAGACTAGTTCACTGTGTCCAGGAGAACCTCCACCAGAGCATTTGTGTAGCCGTTACTTTCCGTCTTGGGGACCCAGTGATCCTTAACTGTTACGTGATGTGACTCAGCTTGCTATATGCGTGCTGGCCATGCCAGCAATATCAGCACCCCTTGCACCCATCGGTAAGGACGGTGCCAGGAGGCAGCTCATTGCTCTCTGGCAAGGAGATGCCTATTTGCGACCCGGCATGGCCGCTCTGAGCCTGCTGACGGCTGGACTACAACAGCAGAGATCCCAGGATGGCCGGTCTGGAAGGCACCATCTTCTCCCCAGCCAAGGAGGGCGGCTCGGTTGACGGAGACACGAGCCCACCATGGATCAGCAGCGGCTGATGCTGGGGCTGCTCCGTGCCCGGTGGGAGCTGTGATCCCTGACCCTTCCCCAGGCAGTGCGGGGCCGAGCATCCCTGCAGCCTTGCCCCGCTGTGCAGGCAGCCTCTGTCCACAGCCCCTGTGCTGCTCTGCCGGCATGATGTTCGCCCTGCTGCCAGACTTTACCCACTTGGGTTAACCCGGTGTCCCAGCAAGGGGAGAGAATGCATGTATAAAAGAGCTGGGAGGGCGTTGGGAAGGAGTGTGCAATAGGAAATGGTGCAGCCTGCTTGCTTTGCTCGCTACGGCCACCCAAAGCCTCCCTCGGGTGGGCAGGGCGAGCAGCTGGGCTCTGCTCTCAGGTCTGCTC
>NW_009612753.1:0-346 GCF_000690535.1 Cariama cristata | reverse complement strand
AGAGGAGAGGAGAGGAGAGGAGTGAGGAGCTCCGGCTGCCCTGAGCTGGCGGTGGAGCGTGGGAAGCACCGATGCATGGCCTGGGGCCCTGGCTGAGAGACAGGCTGGCTCCCGCCTGCGCCTTCACGGGGATAAAAGCATTAAAACCCCCCAATAAAAATAAAAGAGCAAAGGGTTTGTTTTCCCAGGAGGAGAGCTGACACCTTCCCCTTGGGAGGGCTGGGCTGAGGTGAGATGAGGAAGCGGTGCTGCTGCCGGAGCGAGCAGCGATCGCCGTTATCGCATACAATCTGCATGAGGCAATGGGATGCGGCCGTCATCTCTGGCAACGGCCGCACACAGTGGG
>NW_009612752.1:22525-25727 GCF_000690535.1 Cariama cristata | reverse complement strand
CAGCGCCAGGCTCAGCACTACCTGCAGCCAGAGACTGGAAACCATCGTTAGGCCTCCTCTGTCTGGGCAGGTGATGACCGCTGGTGAGGGGTTACCTCTTGGGCTGTCAGAGCTTCAGTGCCCGGCCTACACGCCCTGCCTACACGAACTGCCGGGCAAACTGCCACACCCCACTCTGGCTGACGTGCCCCACTCCGTTTGCCCACTCTGGTCGCCGCACTCCTGGTCACTCGTGCTCCCTGAGAGGTGTTATGTACGTGCAGGGGTTCGGCCGCCGTCACCCTTGGCTTCGCCCATGCTGAGTCAGAGCTGCCGCTCCTGCTCGTCACGGGCTCGACGCTTCCCGCTCAGCGGGGGCTGGGGCACCCTCTCTCTCCCTCCCCGGGCTTTTGCCTCAGCGGCTTTGCCGCTCTTGGAAAAAAAATAATTGCCCTATGTATATCTTAAAAGCAGTTATTAAAGTCTCTTCCTTTGAAGGAAGTATTTTCTCTGAAGGATATTTGGCAGTTGTTGTCCAAATATAGGAACTTCCAACATTTCTCATCCCTGTGATTGCACTGGTCTATCCACTGACTAGAACAAAATAGTAAGAACAAAATATCACGATATCCTCATATGGTTTGATTTTTGACTCTGCTAGCATCTCTGTGTTTGCTTATGCATAAATAACAAAGATAAGCTCTGCAGTTTTGTGCGGGGAGCCCCACTGGCACCTTATGTTTCTCAAGCTGTGGGGAAAAATTATGACCTTCTTGTCCTCAACCATACCACTAAGGAAACTTCAGCTGAGACATTTATCAGTTTTAAAGTCTTTCTCAGTCTACAGAGCTGGGAAGATACCCATGTTGGTCCAGATCAAATGACCCTTTCAATAAACAACTAACTGAAATGTCAAAATAAGTCACTTCAAGTTCTTGGTGATATTCAGAACTTTCTACAAGACTGCTATTCTCTTACGTACCCAAATAATTGTATTCCTGTACAGTCCAGACTGGAGACTGTGAGTCAAAGATGAGAAACAGAAGCAGTTCTCAATGCAGCTGGAGACATCAGATAGTTACAAGCTTGTTGGCAAGCCAACTGCCAAGAAGCCTGTCTGTGAAGAAGCAAAACTCAACTAAACAGGATGTAACCTGATAGACCTCCTTGTGGTAAGCATCAACGAAGAGAAGTTCTTCAGCTGTATCAAGATTATAGACAACCATTATCAATACTGAGATTATACACCATTCCTCTCATTGGCACAAGGACAACAGGATAGTGCATGCTGTCTCCTTGGAGGAGAAAACCACAAATCCTTACTTTTTTACCTGAACTGCAGGGATTGGATAGAATTATGAAGACATCCAGAAAACCACTGCTAATAATGATACACCCTGGGACCAATATGATAGCAAACAAAACTTGACAGATGAGAGAAAAAAACTTGTCTCGATTTTTTCTGTCCCCAAGAGAGAGATGGGAATAAAAATACTGGAGACACATTATTAGTCGTATTACTAGAGTGAAATGGATTTTCTTTTTGCAGAGCCTTAAACAGAAGAGTTTATTGAAGGACTGGGTGACCAGTATCTCCTGTGTTGCAGCAATAATTATTGGGAATGGAGGCAAGCAGAGCAGTAAGCAAGGTAGTACTCCGGAAGTATAAGGGAGTATGCAAAGGAGACAAATGTAATACAGACATTAACTCAGCAAATCATGAACAAATTGACCTACAGTGACAGAAAAAGTGAAAAGAAATAGCATTCCAATTGCTAGAACTTGCAGTAAGAAGCAAAAAGAATTGGAAATTTCTCTTTTACAAGAAGGCATTTAATATAATTGGCATTACAAAAATCTAGTGGGAGGAATTGCATGTCTGGAATGTTAAAAACATTGCTTTTAACCTGGTTAAGAGGAATAAAGCAGGTATAATGTAGGTACAAGAATTACACCATGTGTCACAGGCACCATTGCTCACCTTAGGGACTTGAAACTACAGTCCAGAGCAAAAACAATAATTAAGAAGAAAAAAAAGAGACTGGACAGCAGCTTGAAAGCTGGTTATACCATCTATAAGTTGGCTTGCTTTTGTTTTTTTGGCTGATTTTTTCCACTTTTGACATATACAAATACATTGAACATGGTAAACCAATTAGAGGAGCATATATGTAGATGTAAGTATGGTTGTCTTAGTCAGATTGCTATTCTGTAATTTGCATCTTTGATTTGGATGCTACCGGGCATGCTGCTGGATCCTCTGCTTATCTGTTCATCCCTTCAGATTGCTAACTGGGCTTTCTGTGGGTTTTTTTTAAGCTTCCTGTAAATGTTAATACATTTTAATTTAGCATTAGAAGATCATTGAACAAAGTAGTTTTTCTTGTCCCAAAAGTTTCATTATTTACATTCCCACTTAGAAGTCCTTCAAGTCTAAAAGTTTTACCTGTTCCAATTCTTTCTGAATCCTGTAAGGTAAGATTCATGGATTAGCGTCAATACTGATAAAAAGGAGACAGCTCTTTTCTTGTGTATGAGGAAGGTTTTAGGCAACTTCATCTGAAAGAAAAGATCAGACAAAAAAGAAGGAATAAGAACTAACACTGTAGTTCTTTAAGAAAAGTTTTAGACGGTCAAAAAGCTATAATCAAGGCAGATAACCTTTTTTGAGCAAAATTTTCTACTGGATAAATGAGGACCAGAGAGAAGCTAAATATATAATAAAGAAACAAGGAGGAACAAGTAAAATTAATGTGATGACTACCTCAGAGTATAGGTAGGTGTCGTAAGAGAGGTTAACGATGTTAAATAACAATCCATGGCAGGCAGGGAAAAGAACAAAGCAAATTCCATTTAAATGTTTTAAGAAAAAAAAAATAATGAAAGCAAGGTGGGCACTGATTTACTGAACACCTCTTTCTGCCTCATTAGTAACAGCCTTTCTATAATCATTTACTGCTTTATATCTGGAAGAAAGCAAGATGAGGTACTAGGTGAAGTATTTTCATGACGATGAAATGGTTCTCAGGCCAGCAGTAACCAAAGAAGTACACCAAGCTATATATAGGGGATAAACACTTGAGTCAACAGGGCCAGATAACTTTTTCACAAGTTATGAAATACATTTTCTGAGGAAGATTCTAGACAGTTGACTTTCTATATAAAATAAATTTTAGGAGAGGCCCAAGAAAATACATGATAACTAGAAGAGCTGCAACATTGC
>NW_009612752.1:0-22496 GCF_000690535.1 Cariama cristata | reverse complement strand
TGGTGGCTTAATTTGATATCAATCTCAGGCAAAATAGTGGGAAATCAAATAATCAATTGTAGGAGATTCAGCCCACAGAAAATGAACCGTTTTACATCTGCCATGGCAACATACTTGCCACTGCTGCTCTTTATTCGATCCAAACGTTTAGTGAAAGTTTGTGGTCTGCAGGCAAGAAGACAATACAGTTAATCTCAAAGGTTAAGGCCTTTTTGGCCTTACCCCCCAGCTTTCTGTCTTTTCTGTGCTCCTTGCCCTCCTTCTTCCTTTTTCCTGATTCACTGCTCTTTAGTTGTAGCTGGAGAAACAGCTTATTCATTGAATCTTCTGCTGCTACTAGGTAGAGTCTATCCAATCTATCATAGGGGTTTAATTGATAAAGAATTAGAGGAAGACAATAATAAACTTGAGTCAATGTGATTTTATGGAAACCAAGTCTTGATAGACAGTTGATTTAATTTATTGAGTACCTGAAGGTAACGGGCTTGAAGTCTTGAATGGTGGTAACATGTACTTGACTTTGTTCTTTACAAAGTCACAATTGAAAAATGAGTGCTCTGAAATATCCTTCAGGCACATGAACTGGCTAATCAGTTGGAATGTTTCTTATAAGATAATAGGGAAAAATGTTGCCTGAAGTTTGAAACAAATTAAATTGTACAGAAAGTTTGCATGGTAGCAGCAGAAGACTGTAAGTAAGGTACAATGGATTTGATTAATCAGCAGGGAGCAGATATGCATAGCAGGATCATCACCAAGACAATCCCCAAGCTGAGAAAATTCAGTCATAGGAGAAGAAACATTCACTTGACTTAACTACAAATGCTAATGCGGTATGAGCTCTGTTGTGCCCAGGGATCCAGCTGGCTTGTGAAGAGTGCTCACACTGATGCACCTAAAGAAGGGAGAGCATGTTGGATAGTCAGAGGTGTATAGAAAAAAAATAATTTAAAAGAATGACTGTTCACAGTACTCGATAAAACATCTTAAGTTAGCTTCTTAACTTGTTGGAGAGAACTGTTACTTAAAATGGGAAGTTTTGAGATACCGAAAAGTATGGCATGAGTGTGTCACAGCATGAGTCAGACTTTGAGTGGAAAAAGGGCTAGCAAGCATTTCAAACTATAAACTTGGTTTAAAAAGCAGAGTGAACAAATAGATAAAACTCTTCCGTGGATAGGACTGGAAGAGACTGCATGGCTTATCAAATTTAAGCACAATTTAGGCAAGGCAGAGAGATGACCCTGGACTCTTTTCTAAAGGGCTTGGGTAACCCAGCGAGGAAGGGATGGCAGGAGGTCCCCAGTGCAACTGCCTGCTGAAAACAGCAGCAGTAAGAAGATCAGACCATGTGGCTTGGGGCTTTCTCCAGCCTGATCTTGAAAAGCTCCAAGAACACAGACCCCACTGCCTCTCTTGGCAACCTCCTCCACTCTGGACTGTCCCCATGGGGAAAAAGGTTTCCCTTTATATATAATGTGGGCTTCTGCTTCATCTTAGACCTACAGTCTCTCATCCTGCTGCCTTGCACTGCTGTGGAGAGCCTGGCTCCATCTTCTCAGTGACCTGCTTGTAGGCAGGAGAAGGCTGCTCTGAGGTGCCTCCAAAACCTTCCCTCTCCAGGCAGAAGCAGCCCTGTCCCTCAGGCTGCCCTTGCAGGGCAGATGCTCCAGCCCCTGAGCATCCTGGTGGGCCTCCGCTGGGCTCACTCCACCTGATCAACCTCTTCTTTGGGCTTTGTTATACAATAAAAGGCTACAACAGTGCTCCCATTAATTTCCCAGTAGAGATTTGTAATTAAAATAGACTAGTGCTGATCTGATGGTATTAGGAGACAGACATTTTTGTTCATTGCTTGCTTATACCAACCCATAATAGCTTCATTGGTCAAGCAGTATCAGTAAGGTGGTCAGCATTCCCATTTCAGGATGCTGACAATGATATTGTCTCTTGAAAAAGACCTTTTCAATAATGAAGATCAGGCAGCTACTGATCGGGGATTGAGACAATTTTGGCTGGATTAGATTAAATGTGTCTTCTGGAGCAGGACATAAACTCATCAAAATTCCACAGATGAATGGGAAGGATTTGTTTTCTAACCCGAGAAGTTGATCAGTTAACCTGGGCGCAGTACTGCTGGGGAGAAAAAAACCCACACCTATCTGTGAATATTAATTTAAGATTTTACAATCATTTCACCTGACTACAATGAGGTGTCTTTGTATTTATTTCTGTGAATATTCTGTTTAATGAATTTACTCTATGATCTGATATGGAAAGCACTAATGTTAAGTTGTCTTGAGTTACAAAACCTTTGGCCTGGCAACTTGCACTTAAATGTCATGCAACATATGCATTAAATTAAAACAGCTCAGAGTGATTCTTTTTGAAGACTAGCTACTCTTCAAAGCAGTTATTCAAAAAATACATTTAATAGTAAACAGTAATTTAATAGTAGATAGTAAATCAAATGTCAGTCAATTTCTGGACAACAGAAAGTGAAAATATTTGTTGTTCAGATTATATGTCATCTTCTCCAAGTCACACAAGCAAATGTCTCTCTGAAATATCAGTTTCCCTCCTTCACCTCTACTTTTAATACCCGACACTGTTCCCAATGTAAGTTGCTTCCTAAAAATTTGCTTCAGATTAAAATGATTAATAATCATCACAATCTTTCATTTTTGCAGTGTTGGAAAAAACAGAAACATTACAATAGAGATGTTAAGTTCCCAGAACACATCCTCTTAAATGAGAATCAGATTCATCCAGAATGAATAAACCATGATAGATGCAAAGCACATTGTGCTCAGAGAAAGCAGTTCTCTTGCACTTTGAAAGCAGCTTTATTAACTAATTATACAGCAAGAATCAGAACATGGTGATCCCAGGGATTAATGACCAGAAGGGTATGATTTTTTCTGTGCACACCTTGGCCCATTAGTTCCCAGCAAGCCCCTAGTTGTCCATCCTCAGGAAATTGCATTGTTCTTATTGGCATATTAAACTGCGTATGAGACCAGAGCCTTCAGGTTTATGGATAGTTTAATTTTATTGGCTAATGTAGAAATACCTAGTGTGTACAGCAAAGGGAATGGATGTCATGTATATCAAATTAATTGGGAATATTCCATGAACTTTCTATTCACTTGATAATCACAACAGATTTTCCAGTAGTAACCTGGCTGATTTCATTTCACACCACTGTAGTTACTACTGGTACCAACATTTTCACATTGCCACAATTTGTCTTTTTTTTTTTTTTTTTTTTTTTTTTAAACAGTGGTATATATATAATTTGACAATTTTGGAGCTTACTGATTTCAAAATAGTAACTGCAGTCATTCAC
The DNA here is from genome assembly GCF_000690535.1 of Cariama cristata. NCBI lineage: Eukaryota > Metazoa > Chordata > Aves > Cariamiformes > Cariamidae > Cariama > Cariama cristata. The sequence goes on along the minus strand of NW_009612752.1, from coordinate 19,147 downwards.
AAAATTACAAAAATTTTGAAGAAGGGAAGGAAAGGAGTTGAAAGCAAGCAGGGCTTGCTTTCACCCAGAGAAGTGATTCCCATTAATTAATAGCAGTGAGACCTGTGACCCCAGAGCTCCCAGAGAGCGGTGGAACAGCAAGTCTTTGCAGCTGACAGCCCTCTTTCCTGAGCGAGACAACCATTAGGAAGGGGCACAGCCTCTTTCCTACTGAATATGTTCTTCCTTCAATGTAATTTTCCACAACATAAAATATAACATGACTGCTTTATTATTATCCCAGCTGGACGAAGTAATTTCTTACAATATCATTTTCTAAGACAAAATAAAAGGAGCTGAACATCTCTGCAGGCTTGAGACACTGCTAGTGCTGCTACATGTAAAACTAGATCTAAAATGGCTTTGTTTTGTGGTAGGCAGTGTGAGGGGGTGGTTTCTTCAGCTCAGCAGCTTTTTCAGCATTGGCTATTATTTGAGGTTTAACCAGGGCATGGACTGCACTGGCAACAATGGCTTGGTCACATTTGTAAGCACAGCGTGGCACCATTGTGGTAACTTCTCAGGCAAGTGCAAGTGGGACATGTACTCTGGACTTGTGCCATTTTGTAGAAACAATGGTCTTCTCATTTAAGCAAGAAACCATATCAAAACATTGAACATGCCTTCTAAAGAAAGCAAGGGTGAGTAAAAAAATATTGGAAATCTACTACTCTTTAGTCCAGTAGAAATATGATAATGTGCAATTTTATGGTGAATTTCACCCAAGCTGCTCCGAGGGATTTAATTAAACATGCCTTGAATTCTTTACTTGTCCACCATTTGTAATTTTAGAAAACAATCTTTGATATTTATGCATTAAGTTTGATATTATTCGAGTAGGACCATAGTTTCAAAAGCAAATGGTGTTTTTCCCATCATCTTATTATCCTAGTTCTTTACAATTATTCATTAACATAATCTCATTTTATCTGGATAAAAGACAAAAAGCAGCATTTCAAGCCATCATTTTACAGATGACATAGCAAGGTCAAGAAAGATTTAAAAATTGGGCAAGAGGAGCCTAGTGGTAAAGCTTGGAGGTAACATCTTAATCACAGGTCGCCCCTTTTTCGTGCTTGCCTGGCCCATTCCCTTGCCCTACTGCAGGGTGTGAATATTTATGTATTGGAGGAGGTTAGGTGTTTTGTTCTCTTTTTTTAGCAAGCATTAGAATCATAAAATTATTTGAGTTAGAAGGGACCTTAAAAATCATCGAGTTCCAAGCCCCCTGATATGGTATTGACTTTAGTACCAGTCCCTGGCCTTAAAGAACAATGTGCTATACACTTCACAGTCAGGGTCATGCTCAGCTCGCTCCCCTCTCTTTCTACAGGCATACTCAACTGAAGACACCCTGTGCATCTCAAGCAACCAAGAACCTGTGCCAGAAGTGTTATCTTCCCTGGAGCATGTTTTCTGGAGGATGGAGAAGTCCCTAAAGCAGAGAGTTCATCATTATTCTAGCAATGACTTTGTAGATGATGATGAGGATTTTGTTCTGAAATTTACAAGGATGAAACATGGTTAGTGAAGCACAGGTGTGAATTGCTCACGTTGGCCATCGTTGTTTATGAGGCACGTAGTTGCATGCTGTACAATCTCAGGCTGTAGCGTTCATATTAAGACAGAAGAAAAAGGAGTTGTGAGAATATATGCCTCAGATGGCAGACATGTGGATCAGTAGAGATGTTTTCTTGCTGGAAAAAAGAAAGTTTCTGGACCACCTGAAAACTTCCTGACCAAAACACAAAACGTGAACACAATGCTATACTCTGCTTCGGTAGCCTGCTTCAAGGTACTCCAAATACTGGTGAGAGTAAAAGATGAAGTTGAACCTTCAAGTCTTTCCTAATACTGTTACAAAATTATTAATGCTCATGCATGTCTTGGCTGGGTAGAACTTCCATCAGCTGCTCTCTGCCCATCAGTTCAGATTTTCCAAGCTTCGAGGTTTCTGCAAAAAGAACGAAAGGAAGGAAAACCATTGCTATCTCTACTGAAGTATGGCATAAATGTCTTGTCTCACAAGCTCCTTGAGGACAAACAACGGGAGGGAGGGAGGGAACAAAGAGGGAGAAATAGAGCCTGGGTGACTCACTAATATACAGACGTACATAGCCTGAAGTATCTGCCTAACCAGGATCCAAAATGTTATACCTCTGCACATGGAGGTCCACAAATCCTCCTATAAGATCTTTAACATTCCTTGATATCAAAGTCCTGCCAGAAGCCTCTCAAAGCATCTGCTCGTGGTGCTTCCAGTTTAAGGCCAGCAGCAAGCTGTCCGTGACACCAGCAAACCCTCATCCAAAGGCGAGTGCTGGGACCCTGAAGATGAGGACTCCTTTGGACCAGGCTGTCACTGTAGCGGAGATGGCAGCCTGGCTCTGGGCGGTGGCAGGAGGTCATCGGCACCAGCTGTATATGGTGACAAGTACAGGTTTGCAGGTGGTGGGTCAGTCACAGTTTTCCACAGAGGCATTGGTACTCTTGGTCACCCGGGCCGTGTGGCCTCCATGCTATGGACAAACTGAGATTCAGTAGACAACGAACAGCCTTCTGGGTTTCTGTTTGAGAGGGCAGGTCTAAATTTCAATAAGGCCATTTCTTGGGTTTTGTTACCTCTAAGAAAAATCACTGTAATTTTGCCTTAGAAACATGAAGAGAACCCCTGAAAGCATAACTAACAGCCAGGACTGATTACCCATGTATCACACAGAGCTGTTACAGTGGTTGTGATTTGTCTGATACAGTTGTGCCTGGGAGAGAGATTATTTATGTACCTGTTGTAACGGCAACACAGAAAGATATCAAGAGTTTTCGGTTGTGCTTAATTTAAGTCTGAATGAGTTTTCTGCAGGGATGCTGATCCCTGATCTTTTTCTTTTTTTTTTTTTTTTTCACTTTTAACATACTCATCACAAAACAATGAAGAAATGTGGGGACATTGAAGAAGTGCACCTGGGTTTGATCTAACATGGTCAGAATTTGTAGTATTTCATCAGTGTCAATGTGCTAATCTCTCTGGTAGAGAATTTTCTCTGTGTTGTTTGGAAATGCTCAGATGATGTTTTTCCAGCAATGTACTGTCTCAAGGCTTCCAAAGAAAAGGTCAGTTATCTGAACTGTCCCTTGCTAGGTGATAGTTCTCCTGTTTCTGATGTTTAATCCTCAGCCAAAGATAAGGGACAAACTTCTGATTGTTGCTGGATAGTCTTAGCATAATATGTTAATTACATAATTAAAAAATTACTATATATATTTTTGGTTGGATAAAAAAGTGTAGAGCTTCCTAGAACTGTAAAGTTCAGAAGGTGAATAAGGGCTCCTTTTGCCGCCCACTGAAATACAACCTTTGGTAAAGACAAGCCATCTCTGTCACAGACTAAGAATAACAAGAATGGATGGCAGAAATCTCCACCTTAGAGATATGAGGACACAAAGTCTAGCAGGTGAGGATGCTGACAGCTGGAACAAAGCACAAAGAGACGTTGGTGTTCAGCTGTCACTTGGTCTTTCCGAATCAGGACTGGGTATCTTTCTGGGAAATAAATCACAGATCAATGGGCCAGGGTGAATCTTTATAGCCCATGGCATATTGGTCAGGCTAAATAACTAGAGCTATCTTCCAGCCTTAGTGTGCATTGGTCAGCCAACCAGAGCAGTGAATGAAAGATCATGCATGCAGTAAGAACCACAGGCAGGAACCAAGGTAGGCAGGGGATATAATCTCCTGACCTTCCAGTGGGCAAATCGCAGCTCCTTAAATAAACAAAGTCACAATGCATTCTGTAGGAAAGAGCATAGGGTCTTGATTTCAACCCTATATGGTGGGGCTTTTTTCCCCAGGAAACTTTCTGTTTCTCTCCATGCTTTTTTGTTGTGGTTGTTGTTTTATTATGAGATGAAGGACAGGAACAGTACATGACTTTCTTTTGTAGCTCAGGATTTTATATCCTACATCTGAAAATGAAATGTAGCATGAAATTTACTTTTTGTCCTAATGTGAAATTGGATCAAGTAAAAGCAATTTCTGTACTCTTAGCAAGGAGGGCTCCTTAAAAATGGCTGAAAAGGCCTCTGTTCAGTTAAAAAAAACCCACATCAGATTTGTATCTCGGCTTACAATGATTTTATTACCATCTGATATAAGACCGATGATATTCAATTACAGATGGATCACCATATCAAGCAACAAAATGATGCTATTTCCCTTTTGCACTAATGTATTGTTCAAATCCTGGCACTCTCTGACTCAATAAAAAGCACCAGGCTCTACACAGCTGCGGCTAAAGGAACTTCTGCCGTAAAACATTGGCTCTGTTTGTAGCAACTAGGACAATAGTTTTTATTTTAATAACAGTGTTCAGTGACTCACATTAATAAAAAAATCCTCAAGAAATATAGGCCTGGAATACTTGGATTTTTTTTTTTTTTTTTTAGTTAATTGTTCTCCCATTTGAATGTGGCAGTACAGTTAGAAATGTCTGGGAAAAAAATCATATTATTACTATTACTATTATTCATCCTCAGGTTAGCAGAACAGATCAGCTGCCTGGGGGGTTGGAGCAAAGTAGTAAGGAAGCAGGAGGGCTCATAGCCTCTTCCCCAGTGGCTTCCCTGTGTGCTTGGTCCTGCTGCGGGAGCCGGGTGACAAACCCAGGAGCTGGCATGGCACTGCCCAGCTCACCCCTGACAGCCACCCTGCAGCACCACACAGCAGCATGTGCTCTGCCACAGGCCCCAAGGTACAAAACAGCCTCTGGTGTGGCAGAGTGCAGCCCATTTGATGCAGCAAGAGATGCTCTTGTAAGAGCTTCTGAGAAGATGCTCTTTACAGACCCCATCAAACAAAAAAGATCTCATCAAATAAAACAGCTCTGAGACCAAACTGGTCTTTAGAAGTCCTCCAAAATACCCTCCTCACAGTGAACATTAAATAGCATTAATACATGTAAGTTGGCAGAATAAGCAAAATGTGGGTGCCTCCATGCATCTGTAATGCTGGCAGCCCTGTGCATGAGGAAAACAAGCCCTCTCAGAGAGCATCTCTCTTTCTCTGCATTTCACATTGCCTTGCAAACTACCTAGAAATACTGGTGAACCACCGTAGTTTGAGTAAATAAACAAACAGTCCCAGTTTGTCATTAGTATAAAGCAGAATGATAAAATATAATGAAAAAGGAGACCTTCCCCAGGCCATAAATAATTCTTTCTGACACAGCGTTGAAGGGTGATTTGTCCGTGTACAAGAACAATGCATGATGAACAGCAAACTGCTAGAGCTTTTATACATCAATAAATTAAAGTGATCTAGGTGGACAATATACACAGACATGCACACTCATATGCATACACAGAAATTTCACTGGGAAAATTACACTCAAGCTGTTCCTCTGAAGCCACAATGGCTGAACGACCGAACTCTCAAACAGGTACTCAGGTGCTTGGCTTCACCTGCTCGGGCAGCCCTCGAGCAGGAAAGGGATTAGCCACAAGTAACAGCTTAAACAGGTGCAGAATGAGCTCCCAAACAGCAAAGCTGCCATTATTTCGAGGAAGACTGTTGCCATGGTTTCTACAAAAATATTCCAGGTAACACAAACCCACTTGCTCATCCTATTTCAGGGATATTCCTCCTGCTGATGGTGATGGTGCAGCAGAAAACCTTGCCCTGGCATCCATGCCTTTCAGCTGGAGAGTTTCCAGCTCTGGCAGACAGCCAGTGGTTAAGCTCCCCACACTCTACCATTTTGCAGAAGAGGTGAAGGTGCCCAGGTCACCATGGCTGGACTGGTACCCATGAGCCAGGGGAATGGCTCAAGGTACAGCACAGCACTGGAGCCCCAAAACTACTGACTTGCCACTCCAGGATGCAGAGTCACCAGTTTAAACCCTGTGACTCTCTCCTCACCTGCCATATTGGTTCATCAACACATTGTGTCCCTGCTGTCCCCTGGAAAGACCCTGTAGACCCCAAGGGCCTGCCTAGATCCCTGTAGCAAGGGTTTCCATGAGGAAACCTCACCGAGAAGGGTCTGAGCCCACGGCACTTGCCCAAGTGCCCAAACCACCAGCTATGGGCTCTCCTGGAGCAAAACTCTGTAAGCACCACTTTGAAATACTAGTGAAATGAAATGATAGTGAAATATTCCTGAGGATGGAGAAGGGGTCTATGTGACCACACACAGAAGTGTGGTCAGAGCTCCCATCCGCCAGGCTATGCGCTTATCTCATCCAGTGACTAATATTAAGCGATATTGTTACAAAATATAGAAAACAAATTGCTGACATAATCTGATTTTTCAATGCAATGGCATACAATGAAAGCCATTTTTCTGCAGTATAAATGAGTGTGGACTAGACCATGTACATATCTAGATGGGTAAGAGCAGCTGGCCAGTCCTGTGAAGGCATGAAACATCCTGGACCAGTTAGCCAAGGAAACAATTGGCAAGGAGTGGTGGGATTTTTCTCTTGAAATATAGTGTGGATAAACTAAACACCAGAAAGAAGAATTATTAAGGTGTGTTTGGCACTACAGCAAAAGGTACAAACTGCCACTAAGAGTATCAGGCTGGAAGTGAAAGTTCCCAGTCACGAGAGGCCCTGGAGCAGCCTCTCAGGCTGAGCGATGGGCAGGACAACATGCTGAAGTGGGGCTTGGCAGGGATATGAATGGGAAAACATGAAGTGATGGACAAGGATAGTGGGAGACTAGACTTGATGGGTCAGGAGGGCTCAGTTCCTATTTGCATAGCTGCAGGCAGAAAAAGTTCAGTCTAAAATTTGCAGTTTTTTCATGGTGCTGATGCCAAGTAGCATTGATGAACAGTGCTTTCATCATTGCTGCCTTTGTAAGAGGTTCATTCCCATCCTCACACATGATCCTGCCTTGGTTTCACAGCTTTTTATTACTGCCACCAGAACGGTAGCCATGTAACATTAACAGGACCTGAAACTCAACAAGGTTCAAATCTAAACAAAAATATTTCTAAAGTAAAATGCTCTTCTGCTACTACATTTTTTTTCCCTCTGAAAACATATTACAGAATGGCCCATGCATGATTGAAGTACCATGGAAACCTTTCAGATACTACAGTGGTGGGGATTCTGTGAAAACCTGTATAAAATCTGTACAACCCTGATTAGATATGTGTAGACAGAAGGGAGAAGTAAAGTTAAGACCGTGCATTAGAGCCTCTGCAGAGGCACACTGTGAATTGCTTTATGTGGTGCCTTATAAAGTTTATTCTCTGTTGTAAATCTAAATGTGATGGAGGAAATAACAATCTCTGTTCAGATCATCTGGGAAAAGATTGCTTAATGTCATTAATATTGTATAACAGCGAATTACAAGCCCACTGTTTCTTGTATAATCCAGTCAAACTCTGTAGACTCAAGGGCTTTTTGAAATACTTTGGCAGCTGTATGATTTGGAGAGCCATAGGCCTCTCACCGCACCACCCTCACAGCCTGCTTTGGCCCAGCACTGGGCACTATGTGGGTTTTGCTAAGTGGATGTTCACAAAGAATCGAGGTGTTCAACGGGACCAGCAAAACCTGGGTATTTATAGTGAGTGACAAAGCTGCCGTTCAGCCACTGTTTCTAGGGCTTACAAGCATAAGCAACAGAGAGCATGTGCCTTTATGTGTGACTTGTGTATGACAGACTAAAGAGCCATGAACAGTAGGTGATTTTGAAGAATAAACAAGTAACACTGAGCTGTGTGCACTGCCTGAATAGTCTAGAGAAGCCTTCATTTTACACTAGTGATTCCAAAGTCTTTGGGTGATGGCACTGATCTTGTTCTTCACACTGTGGCTGCTGCATGTTCCAAGTAGAAAGAGGCAATTACATTTTAAGGGTTACAAGCATATGCATTTTAGCTTCTCTGAAATAAAAGGCTATCCTCAAAGGAGATGACAATTATTCTTCTTGCAGGGAGTGAATGTGTAGGATTCCTGTAAACTGGGATAAGTAGCAAAAATATTCCTGACAATTCAGGCTGATTTGATTTTGGTTATGGACAATGACAAAGCTGTCCAGAAAAACCTCAGCTGGCTCAGCAAGTTCTGGTGTTTTAAGACACAAGAGCCCCATGTACATGTGGAAGTAACTGCATGCCCTCGCAGAGGATGCTGACATTACAGACCTACATGCTTCTCATTTAGACAGGTGGCAGATTGTGAAGCGGGTGGCTTTTAACAATCGGTCACAATTTCTATGCAGACTCTGTTTGTAAAGAATCCCTGAACAATGTGCCAGGGTCCCGTGGCTGGCATTAGAGATAGCCCTATGCATGTCTATGATTGTAGATAATTATTAGCCGTGGTTATGAACAGTTTATTGACCTATTGGATTTCTTTATAAAAGTATCCATGATTAATTCATTAGCTTGCCCATGGTAAAGTGCTTAAAATGAAAAACATAATGTAAAGTAAGCATTATAATTTCCAAGCTGTGTTTTCCAAACAAAAAATTCTTCCCTACTGAAAGCTAAAAACATCAGTAGGAAATATTGTTCTGAAAAAAAGGACAACTACGGCCATTGACACAACACATCTACCTGCATATACACATACATAGACATGTCTATACAGCTCCAGGTTTTGGAATGGTGCAATTGCCCAAAGACTGTCTTACTTAGACTTGTCTCCTTGCTGGACCAGTCGCTCTCACTTTCTCTCTGACCCTGCTGGCATTTCCAAAAGAAATCTCCCTGATAGATGAGCTCGTTTGGTCTTTCATCTTCTATTAACCAAAGCTGATCACTAGAGTTTAATGCTCTTGCTATACCCTTCTCCAACAGAGGAGGAAAGAAGTAGGCAGTGAGGAGCTGTTGACTGACTGGGAGTGCAGATATTGAATCACTGCTTTCATATTATTTTCGTCTATGGTGGTTTATGTATGAAGTTTTCAGAAGAGAAGTTCAAACAGTGAGTGCAGAAGGATACAAAAAGAAACAACCTGCTGTTTTAGAACAGGCCACACTCCCAGATAATGTCACATCACATTCTCACAGAAAACCTCAATTGTCCGAAAACTCCATACAGTTTCAGTGTGCACACCATACTGCTAAAATTACCAGAATTTTCTTTTTTGTTGAAACTGTTAGATTTGTCCATCCAATGGCATTTGCATATACTTTAAGAATATAACAGAAGAAAATAACTAAAACTCGGTTTTTTTCTGTCCCCAGGAACTGAGCTTCAACAGTTAGTGCTACAAGTGCTGCACCCAGCAGGCCCTATGAATTGTTATGGGAGAAGACTCAACTCCACAGTCATGTCTCAGGCAAAGACAACATACCACTATTGGTCAGAGAGACGCTGCACAATTAAATAAGCAGCTTTTTTGCAAACAATTCTCTGTCTGGGAATGTTAGCGATAAGACGAGAGGAAATGGTCTCAAGTTGCGCCAGGGGAGGTTCAGGCTGGACATTAGAAAGAACTTCTTCACTGTTAGAGTTGTTAGGCATTGGAACGGGCTCCCCAGGGAGGTGGTGGAGTCATCGTCCCTGGAGGTGTTCAAAAAATGTTTAGATGTGGTACTTCAAGACATGGTTTAGTGGACAGGGTGGCATCAGGTACACGGTTGGACTTGATGATCTTTGAGGTCTCTTCCAACCATAATGATTCTATGATTCTATGTTTCAAGCTCTCATAGGCCCCATTACTATAAGTTGGCATTTTTAAAGAGAAAGTTTATTCTAAGCAAAATATCCATTTAACTAGAACTTTGTGATTACATGTATGAATGCTGGAAAAAAGTGCATAGCAGATAGATACAGGAGGGTAATTTTAGTCACGATAATACACCTTTGCTAGAAACTAACCCTGGACTAAAAACCTTACAAAGCAGCATCTCTTGCTTTCCAGGGCTGTTTGTAGCGCAATGGACAGTGGTACACAGTACATAAAGGAATGCCAAGCTAGGGAGGACTGTCATGACCACGAGGTGCCAGGCAGCAAGTATCAGGTGCAGAGGGACCTCAGGACATCCAGCCATCTGCCAGGACATGCTGCGCGCCACAGAGCATCCCCCTCTGCAACAAACTCAAAGTCTATGGTAACAAACTGAGATTGACCCACAGGAAGAGAACAGGAGAGATCAGGGACATCATTCACACCACTGGCTCTCCAATAACTGCAAATCAATGTGCTATAGCAAAAATCTAAGAAAAAACTGCTAGATGAACCAGCAAAGCAGACCAGGATCATGCTATCAGAGCAGATGTGAGAAGCCCTCAGTTGTACCTTCTGTCTAGACAGAGTTCTGTGGGTTTAAGCAGAGCAGGAAAGAAGACGTGCACTGAAACACATTAAAAGTGAATGCCCCAACAGCAACAGTGCATGTTGCCACCACCCTGGTTCACCAGTCACCAGTGCCGGGGGAAGCCAAGGACACGTGTCCTTCCTAGCACCCCAGACAGCTGAAACACAAGGTAGTGACAGCACAAGCACAGTGTTAGCAGAGGAATCCAGTGTCTCTTAAACCCTTTGGATTTAATTTGTTGCACCCAAGGTCTCATAGCACAAACCTCATCCCTTTACTCGAAGGATTCGTCCCTTCTCTTATTCTGCCCCTTGCCTCAGGCCAAGAAGCTCGACCTTAAGACGAGCCCAAGTACCTCATTTCCCTGACCGAACAAGCTCTTCAGAACTTCCCTCTTCAGATACCCAGAAATTGTCTTCTAATTTACAGAATAAATTTATTAATGACCAATATGTAGCCATTTGATCCTGAGCTAATATTATCCTTCAACTCAGAGAGCTCTTTCCTCTGCTCAGCATTTACCACCCAACATATTTATTAAGAGATATTACATCCCCTCTAACCTTTGTTCAACCCAGCAAAATGAGCTAAGCTCATCAGAGGAAATGTTATCATTATTTTAAAATACAATTACCGGTTCTGCTAACGAGAGAGAATAGAGACTACAAAGTCAGGGGGACTTCAGTAGTAACAATTAAAACATGAAGGTACCTGCTTTAGAGGTTTTAGCTGGAGACAATCATTAATTTCCCACGTACATATTTCCCCATGAGACACAGCAATAAACAAGCCTTCTACTAAAGATAAGGATAATTCACTTTACGCTCCACAATACCAAATGGGCCCAGCATCCAGCCAGCCTCCAGCTGAAAGAGCTGTTTGCACATAGAATCATAGAATCATAGAATCATTATGGTTGGAAGAGACTCAAAGATCATCAGATCCAACCATATACCTGATGCCACCATGCCCACCATGCCCACTAAACCATGTCTCGAAGTGCCACAACATTTTTTGAACACCTCCAGGGATGGTGAGTCCACCACCTCCCTGGGGAGCCCGTTCCAATGCCTAACGACTCTTATAGTGAAGAAGTTCTTCCTAATATCCAGCCTGAACCTCCCCTGGCACAACCTGAGACTGTTTCCTCTTGTCTTATCGCTAGTTACCGGGGAGAAGAGATGAACCCTCACCTTGCTACACATCTTCTGGTCTTTGCCAGCATGGGTCTCAGGAGGTCCCTCCAGCCGTGGCACCGACGGCAAGTTCATGAGCTGCAGCGGGAGGCAGGAGACTGGCTGTGCTGGGTAGCCATCATTTCACAAGTTCTTATTGAATTTGTTTTCCACTGACATAGACAGTCAGAACCATTTGGCTCCATTTCCAATCAAGTCTTTTTTCAACCTTTTTTTAAGAAAAAAAAAGCCCTTCTTTTCTTTAACCAGGTTGTGATTTTAAGACATTTCTATTTTTACTTTGACATGTCAGAGGTTGAATGGCAGGTGAATGAACCAGGAAATTTGGCCCTGTCATTAAACCAGGAGCACTCAATATGCCACTTAGTCTCTGAGAAAGAACAGCAGAAAAAAACATCTCTGATTTTAATGACAGTCTTCTCTAAGAAGTCAGTGGCTGAACAGACACAAAGCTGTGACTGGGATGCAGCACCACTCACCTGTGTTTGGGAAGAGAGGCCCTGGGAGGGCACCCTCAAGGCACTTGTCTCCTTGTCCGAGTGAGAGCCCTGCAGGGGTGAGGGGCACTTCATTAATACAAACCTACTCCAGCAAGAAGGATTAATCAGCTGTTGAACCCTCTGCCTGCTCTGGCTTACTGTGCTTAAGTCCTCATGATTCTTACAGCATCTCTAAGTGTCCAGGAATTGTATTATATGTAGATACCTGCATCTGTATAAAAGATGCTTCCATAAATGCTAGAGGAAACTGCTTCCATTTGCATAAAGGAAGAAAAATGCTCTTGCCTTGCAGTCTGATAAAACTTGTAAAAGCTGCAGGAGATGATTTCTCTTCCTCATCTGCTGTTCATTTTTCCCAGACCATTACATTTTCCTCCAAGAGCAAAAACATGCTAACAGGATACTACAGCTGGCTGGGAACAAACCACAGGGTTTTCATCCTGCATGTGGCCTTAATGGGTATTTGGTCCAGCCCTGGTGCACCTCAAGGAGGTCAGAAGCAAGGATATAACTTGCAGCACCTGGCAGAAGCTGGAGGTGAGCAAATGACACCAGACATCTGGGCTGTCTGCAAGAGGTGCTGAGACTCTCGAGTCAGACAAAACCCTGGGGTATCGCCACAGAACTGCGTCATTTATTACCTTTCCCACTGCCCGCCCAGGCTGCACACCAGGAAAGGGAGACAGGAGCGGGGAAAAAAAGTCTTATGCACCTATGGACGCTGCCTGCGCTCATCTGCGTGGTGAGCACTTTTCCCATTGCTCATGCTGAATTAAGCCTGGTCCTTCCTAGCTTTCCAGAAAGATGGCTTTGCAAAATATCATATAAACACAATTCTTTACTTTTATGGTAGCTGATCTACAAAAGAGATGCAGAGGTGCTAAGGAATAGTACTCCTTCCAGTGCTGGGGCTGCCAGACGCATCCTCGGTGCCAGCCACAGCTGAGAACACAGGTTTGTCCTGAACACGAGATGGAGAGCTTTACTGCATGGCATAGCATTGAGGCGGTGCCTGTCCTCCTGGCATCAACAGGATGTTGTTACATCTCCTTTGTTAGAGCTTCAAAAGACTCAGAAACTCAAACACCCTCATTGTTACTTTGCTACATGGCTGAAGCAGGTAGGGACAGCCTTAATTAGAGCAGATAATGCCACAAGAATAAAATCTTGACATAACATAATGTCTCTTGGAGGTACATAAATGTCAAGACATTCATGGAAGACCAGCATTGCAGCAAAACAAATGCCTGTATTTTCATTGTACTGAGTGATGGATGAAGATGCAAATGTCACCATATGGCTGAAGGGTGCTGTGCAGATGACTGGAGGTGGCTCGCTTGCAGCGCACTGCCTGAGCTGCTGTGCACCACTGCTCCCATGGAGAGGGGCCACCCCAGGCAATTTGTGCTAGAGCTGCCCAGGAGGGCATGCTGGGACCGGACTTTGGTCATGTATGTTGTGGGGTACCTCCCTGCAGGTCTTTCCTCACTGGACCAATCCTAGCTCCACCTGGTGTGATATCTGCCTTGCCCACAAAGTATGCATAAGCCAGAGAAGAACACAGCTCCTTGGAGGAAAAGATGGGGAGGGAGCAGCAGAGAGGACCCTTTTCCATAAGCCGTCCGCACAGTGAGCATTTGGGCTCCAAGACACATTGACGGTACAAGCAATAAATAGTAACAGGATATAAACTGGACACAGGACTTCAGTTTGAAGATAATGACTTTAAATAAAATTAGTCTTTATGTTCCATTCAAGTTATACTCTAATTTCACAGACATTTTCACAAGTTTCCAACAGTACACACAGCAGAAGTAATAGTAAGTAATACTTTCAAAATGCAAACGGCCGGTGAACAATGAGCTAATAAACGAAGAACAGAAATCGCTTTCTAAAAGGGAGTAACTCCTTTCTTCCTTTTGCCTCATTTTTACTGTTGACTGTGGATGACATTTTGCATTTTAGGGTTTTTAGAAGTGGACTCAGCTTTCATCACCATATGTAGCAGCAACCACTGAATGCTGCAAGGCCCCAAAGTCCTCGGCATGGCCTTGTGCAGACCCCCGGCACCCTGCCACAACAGGAGCTGCCCGGAGCCCCTGGGCCAAGTCTGCCAGACACAGCACAAGAACAGAAGCACATGTGAAAAGGTTCACCTGCACCATTTACTGTTTGGCTGAGGCTGATTTTCCTCACCTTCCCCTCCTGCTAAACAAGAGCCCAACAGGAGTATGAAGGGCCAACCAAGATCTTGCAGGTAAAGATCTTGCAATTTGACACAGCTCCTGAATCCCTGAGGAAATACCCTGGAGTAGGAAAAAAGGTATCTGCCTTTCCTTCAGGCACAAAGGGATTCACCTGAGAGGTGCTACAACAGAGGAATACCCTCCTGAGGATGCCAAGAAAAAAGTTGAGATATAACTTAAAGAAAACAGACTACAATCCCACATTATTCAAAGCCAATTCCTGTGAAAAGCAGAGCTTTGATAAGCAGCCAGCTTAGGCAATACATAAATGACTAAAAACATCAGTTGATGGTTTTCTTCTAAGAAATGACAGATGAGACTGGAAAACACTGTAATTTAGACATGTTAAAACAGGCTCTAGAACAAATCAAACCTTTTCTTACTACACATTAATGACATCCACTCCTTCAGCAAAGGATTTTTACAGCAGTGCCCCACACTGTGGGGAAACCACAATATATGAATCTTTTTTCAAAGCAGGTGATTTAAAAGCAGTATTAAAGCAAGGCAGAGTCAAATAGTTAAATTTCTTTCCTCTAAAGGACCGGAGGTCAATCTTCCTTACTGTCAACGTTTCAGTCTTTAATGCATTTATTTTTTAAGATTTGTTTTCTTTTTAAATCAGATAAACCTTTAGGTAGGACAGTCTGATTTTTGCAGCTAATGCTGCTCCTGAGGGCGAGTCTTTTTTACCCCTTTCCCTGTCTCTGTGGGTCTCCTGCAGCAAGCACCCTCCTGCAGCACCTGCACATGAACATGCCTGTCATCTGCGGGTGCGAGAGAGAAAAGTGATGAATGAAATCGTTTCAATGCAGTCTGTGTGCAAAGGCACACAGCCAGCCGGGTGGGAATACAGCTCCAGTTCTGCCCACGTCCAAGATTCCGAGTTTATGTACAGACAGTCCGGTCCCATCCACAGCAGAAATGGGTTTGTCCAGCTGATCATGTCCCATCAAAGAGAAGGGCAGGCCACATTTTGGGGATACAGCCATCGCTCAGTCAGGAGCACAGAAGGTTGTGGGAAAGCGGGGAAACCACTTCAGAGTGAGCAAAGCCTGAAAGAAAGGACTAGCCTGAGGGTGCAGTAGGGAGCAGGGGATTTTGGTAGGCTTTTCGTTGTTTGGGATGTTTTTTAAACTCTTAGTTCTATTCTGTCTCACTTTGAGGTTTTGCTTCAATTTTCAGAGTTTGTTGCTTGAGCTCTGGAGTTCAAAGCCTTTTGGTGTCCTTGGCAGCCATGGCAAGGGAGAGGTGCTGCAGCTGCCCTCGGAGCTGCTACTGGCTGGAGCCGCCCTCCCCGAGCCATTCACCAGGGGGAAAGGGGGACCGTTCCATAGATCATTTAATTTTCACTCAAAGGCAATATGAAGGAGCTTAAGAAATAGAAAGAATACCAAAGCTCCTAAAAGCTCATCATTTGTAATATCACAGCCTGGGTGAGGTGGGAAGGCACCTCTGGAGGTCAATCCCGCTGCTCAAGCAGGTCACCCAGAGCAGATTGCTCAGAGCAGCACCCAGTCAGGTTTTGAACCCCTCCAAGGATGGAAACTGCATACCCTCTCTGGGCTGTCCAAGGCATCAGGCATGACCTGATAGGCATGATAACACCATCACAAGTATTTCAGTTTCAGTTTTTCTAACATGTGGCAATGTAAAAAGTAGCTTCTCTCTCTCTCTCTCTCTCTCTGCTCATGCTTAGCACCACTATAAAACTCAGTTTCCACCAACTTTAGATATGTCCAATCAAATATATTTCCCATAAATTAAGGTAAGAATCATAGAATCATTTAGGTTGGAAAAGACCTTTAAGAACACCGAGTCCAACTGTAAGAGGCATGGGTGAAAGAATACAAAGAACTAGAAAGCGTCTGCTGCTGTGTGCAATCCATAATTCCTCTTGCATGAAAATAATTCCAGCAGCAGTCAACCTCTCTGCCAGTCCCTGGGCGAGCAGGGCAGGCTGCCCTCTGCATGCACAGGCTCTGTGATGCCTGAGCACGTCGCCATGACCCATTGAGGTCCTACATGTAGGTTTATTAGCACAAGCAGACAACACACGCACATCTTGTCTTTTCTCAGGCTTGCTCTTTCCAAATATTAATCCCTCCATTATTCAGTGAATTAGCTTACAATGAGACTTGAATGCTAGCAAACAGTCTACATGGTACCAACCAGGGAGGACCAGCAATCCCCCACTGCACAGTGCCTTTCCACCCTGGGAACAAGCAGGAACACTGGAGCACTGTCCCATCCCATTGCCCTCGCTGGCAGCATGCTTGGTGGCTGCAGTCTTGCTGGCCTCCCCAGTAAATCTGCACCTGCAGCAGACCAAAGCCTGTCGGCTTCCCTGCAGCACCCAGCCACCCCTGGTGCTGCACAGAGCAGCCCTCGGGGGAACTACCGGCTGAGATTTCACAGTTTGTGTCAGCAGCACTCCCCCAAACACTGGGAAAGGCATTCAGCACCGTTCCTGGCAGATGCCCACTGCTGTGCAGCATCCCCACTTCAACTCGGCCCTTGGGAGCTCGGACAGAGCAGTCTGGCAAATTCCATTCCAACCACACCAGCCCTGCTGCACCTGATCAGTGTTATCAGTACCCTTATAATACCTAATGTAGCTGGTCTGCTCAGAATCCCCTTTGATATTCATTTAATTCAGTAATAACACTGCCTAGATGTCCGGGGCTGATCTGTGAGCACCTCTAGGTGAATACCAGGCAAAGCACAACTTTCTCAGTGTGGTCACCAGCACATCCTTGCCACACCTGACAGATGCGCAGGAGTGTGTGACTCCTGATTTAGAGAATCAGGCTGCTGAGGTTTAGGTCTAAGCTAAAAGAAGGATCTTTCTTCTGCCTGATGTGGAGGACAGGTGCCTTCTAGGGACCCCTACAAGGCCTATGTGTTAATAAACATCAGTTTCCCTAAGGCAGCTCCTGCTGTTTTGTCATGCAGAACAGCCCCTTTCAGGGACTAGGGTGTAGAAGCTGGTCGGGACCAGTAACATTTGGGATGGTTTGCCTCCCTCTTCACATGCTGCTGAGGCTTCAGCAGACACAGCACCTCCGCCACCAGATCCCAGCACGCTTCAACCTCTAGCTGATGCCTTAATCTTTGCTGCGGTTTTATTTGCTCTCTGATCTGTCAAGGATCTTTCAATTTCATAGTTTTACAAGGTGGGGAGTGGGGGCGGGGAACAACAAAGAAGCAAAAGACACAGAAAGGAGTTATGCCCTTGTCTTCAGATTTGGACAAGGCAGTACCTGAACATCAAGTTATTCACATACCTGTCCTGACTCCTGCTTCCCTGAGATGCTCTATGGCATCCCTTTGAAGAAGGGTATTTGGATGTATTAAAATAACAGGAGTATCTGCCCAGTCCCTCCTGCTCTAACACACCCAGCAATTACAGGCTAGCATCCACAGCTGCCTTTGAGTTCCCCTAGGATCAAAAAATCATGGTTTCAGCTCCTACATTTGCAAACCCAGTGGCACAACATTCTGTCACTGTGCAATAAGTCACCTTGTGGATGAGGTAGCCTATATTTCTGTGAAGAAAAATCAATTTACTTTTTTTTACTGCATATAGATACGCAACACTATAGCCTTAGCCTCCTTCTCCTAGAAACATTTCTGAGTACGTGGAGAGAGTGAAAGAACAGGCAAGCCTTCTGACTGCTGGCTTTTATGAGCCAAAAAGCAAGTAGCAGGAATCATCAGATACCCCAGAGGGAAATGAAGAGGCAGGATTTAAAGAAGAGGGACTGAAAATGCATCACCTGGTCTTGTTCTTAATTCCATAGGGCACAGCTGGAATAAATAAAGGGAAAGATGTCTTGGAGCAAATGGTAGTGAGGGGCAGCAGGTAAGTGCATCAGAGTCCTGTGATGGGGGTGAGTCTCACTTAACAAATATTCAGTGGGAAGGAGCTAGTTACCTTCACCATGTGTCTGAGAGGCTGTATGCCTGAGAGCAGGATTAGTGCGCAGCTCATCACGTGCCTTGGAGCATCCTTACAACATCTCAGAGTCAAGCACGACCTCTGGTGTGATTTTCAGAGGAGCAGAACTCCTGCAGCCGTAGTTTCTCTGAAGGTTGCAGTGTGTTTCAAGTTCAGGGGCTCACCCACACTCCTCAACACAATCCCCATTGCAGCTGCCCCCTTTCCCATTTCAAGTATGATCACTTAATTTGAAAATGCCAGTGCTTTTGTTGTTTAGTTGCATAGAGTGAACAAATCCAACCCTATTAAAATTGTGTGTAGTGTTTTGAACTGAATTAATTAGAAATCAAGGAATATTAAACAATGAATTTTATATTTTAAAACAGTTCTGTGCATTTGTTACTGTTATGTTAAGTTTTATAGCTCAGCCAATAACATATATATCTTGAAGTTCCACTTATAACTGAGTTTCAGTGAGTTTTTTAATCCTTTTTTATCACACCAATTTTTCTTCTTTTATTGTGGCCACAGTAACACCGTTCAGAGGAGATTTATATTCCACAAAGCCTGTTGTGAATTTCTATTACAGATTTGCATGTCTAAAGCTCCCCCCATGATTTCTAGGAAGGCTCTTGACACAGTTGTCTTTTTTTTTCTTTTTCTTTTTTTTTTAAAAAAAGGCAAAACATGGAGCCAGCCAGACAAAACTTCAGCAAATCTTAATAACTGGGCAAAATTTTTTGTCATGCTGTTTCTCATTGGTGTTCCCTATTTTGTCTTAAAATATCTAAATTTGGATAATTACACCTTAGAAACGTAATGGGAAATGCCAATCCTACCAGCTTTGGATACACAGAAAATACATATTAAAGTCTAACAAAGAACAGCTCTCTCTCAGAAAATGAGAAATAATTTTGCCAGCAAGGCTGAGGAAAAGGCAGAG
>NW_009612751.1:3177-3528 GCF_000690535.1 Cariama cristata | reverse complement strand
TGCTGGCGCGGTCGAGTGATGCTTCCCAAAACAGCAGAGCCTCCTTGGTACCCGATCGGCATCCCCACCCACTGAACACGTATTTGGCACCCAGCAGTGATGCACGGTGGCTGCCAGCAGTGGGTCCATGACACCCCCCCAGGGAACCACACTCCTCCTCCCGGCCGTGCTCGGCGGGGAGGAAGCACAGACCCTCACCGCCACCGAGACCCGAGCCAGGACAGGACAGACTGTGCACCTGTGTGTCACGTTGACACCGACTGACAAATGCCTTTGGGAGAGCGACAGCAGGACGGCCCTGCCTGCATCCCCGCCGGCGGCAGACAAGCTGTGCGTCACTGACAGAGGATT
>NW_009612751.1:0-3124 GCF_000690535.1 Cariama cristata | reverse complement strand
GCGTGAGTCGCCAAGCTCAGCATCCTCAACGTGAAGGAGAGCCACCACTTCTGCAGCAGCAGGGCACAGAAATTCAGGACCTCCTCCGTCTCCGTCAGACACACGCCGACACGAGACTTGGCACGGCTCTGTCCCAGTTATGTTTGGATGTGGTACTTCAAGACATGGTTTAGTAGACATGGTGGCATCAGGTATACGGTTGGACTTGATGATCGTTGAGGTCTCTTCCAACCATAATGATTCTGTGATTCTATGAGATTTTGGGAGCCGAAGGAACCGCTTTGCAGCCTCCCGTGCTGTGCGAGGTCCAGAAGCTCCCCCCCGGCTCCCCCCTGAGACTCCCCCAAGACTCTGCCTGTCCCTGGGCAAACGCCGAGCCCCGGGGGTCACAGAATCACAGAATCGGTTTGGTTGGAAGAGACGTCTGGGATCATCAAGTCCAACCTTCGCCCTAACACCACTGTGTCAACCAGACCATGGCACTACGTGCCACCTCCAGTCTTTTCTCAAACCCCTCCAGGGATGGGGACTCCACCACCTCCCCGGGCAGCCCGTTCCAACACCTCCCGACCCTGTCGGTGAAGAAATGCCTCCCAATGTCTAACCCCGTCTGTGCCCACTTGTTTGCTACGTCTTTTCCCAGCAGAAGGCCTTTCTCAGGTCTGCCTGCTCTGATGGCACCAAGAAAGCAAAGAGGGTTTCTAGCAGCAAAGCCTCAACACGCCGCGATTTAGCACCCACCACTCCCAAGTTCCCCGAAAAGGGCACAAATCGGAGTCAAATCGCTGCTCCCCACGCAGGGGTCGGCAAGGCGGGATGGGGCAGCAGCTGAGTGATGCCCCAAGGGCCATGGACTCGTCCCTGCGGATCCAGGCTCCAGGTCACTTCACCCAGAAGAAAATCGACGGCAGGAGCCAGCGGAGCTGCTCCTGACATCCCCACGATTCGGTGAAGGGTTGGGCCAACGCCGCACAACCACACCGATCAGCGCGGCCGCACCAAGAAGTGCACCCAGACGACATGATAATGAAAACTCCTTTACAGGGCAAATAAGGGTGATTTTTTGGGTTCCTCATAACCCTCCTTGTAGCCCGGCGCGTTACTGGGAGCAGATTGCCAGCGGTTTATCAGGCCTCCAAAAGTGATGACGATTCTAAGAGAAACCAAAGCCCTTTGGAGCAGAGCTCTCCCCCGTCTCCTGAGCAGATTCTCATGGATCCCACGGGATCAGCAGCCCTCGAGCACAGAGGGTTTGATCCAGCCTCCAGAGAGGCCGGGGGGTGACCCAGGGAGGAAGGCTCTCCTCTGCCTCCCTGGGTGACCGGAGGGGCCCTGTCCTGGTGCTCTGGGGCTTTGGGAGGGGACCCCATCGGCCGTTCCCCCCTCTGCACTGGGGAGCCCTGCGGGATGAGCCCGTGCCTGGAGCCTTCCCAGCAATTTGGGGCTGCTGGGGATGTCCTCGGTTGCCCAGTGATGATCCCCCTTCTCATGTCCTTTTAGGTCACAATCACAACTCTTTCAGATTTAATTGTTTTGGTGATAAGAGAGCAACTCTTCCAGCTCCTCCAGCCCCTTCATTAACTCGCAGCACGTGTCTTGCTCTGCCTCTCCTGCGCTGCTGCGGCCAGGCCACCTAAACGCAAGGGGTGAGAAGCAATTACACCCGGCAATCTTATAACCATCACTCTCCTGGGGTGGGAGGAAGGCTCTCCCCAGCCAGGGGTATGAGGGAGGCACGTGTGTTTTCCGCTGAGCCCAGCGCGGTTACGGGCAGTGATGGAGGGGCTGCCGGAGGAGCCGGGTGCTCGCCGATGGACTCGCCAGAACAGAGGGGGCTGGTCCCTGCCAAGCACAGCTCACCGGTGGGGGGCTTCCCGCAAACCTCGGGGCTCCCCAGCACCCATCACGGGTGGGAAGTGGTGGAGGGACACCTGCAAAGGCGGGGGGAAAGCAGTCCTGGCACCAGGATGTGCGTTTCTCTGCAAACCCCCAGCCTGAGCAGAGGTCGGTGCAGCTGGAGTCCCGGCCAGAGCATCCCCATCCTCGGGAGCTGCCCAGCCCCTGCTCACCCACGGCTGTGAAAAGGGGGCCGGCCAAAAAGAGACAAAAAAAAAAAAAAAAAAGGAGAAACCAGAGGCAGAGCCCCTCATGCCCCGCCAGCAGGAAAACCACGGCGGCTCCCACAATTCACCGAGGTTTGTTTTCGCCTCGCGCGGGTGGGAAGCAGATGGCGTGCCGAGGGACGTCGCCCGCCCGGGGGTCCGGCTCGGTTCTGGGTTTGATGAGCTGTGCACATGTGAAACCCGAACATCTGCAGCGCCATGTGGTGCCTGCAGCGGGCCAGGCCCAGCAGCCCCCCGCGCCCACCAGCCCCCAGCTAAACACCATCAATTATTCATGACCGAGTTATTTGTGGTGCAAAGGGTCCATCAGCGACTTTGATTAAAAATCCAATGAGTAATGAATATGCAAAAGCAAGTGACTGCTTGGAGGAACAGATTTGTCAAATTGTCCGTACTTCATCCAGATAAAGAAAAATCTCAAGAGGTCCTGAAATTGAAAAACTTACCATCAAATCACAGCATTATCTTAATGATTAAATCCCCTCTGCCACACAGACACTTTGCGTGAATCTGAATAGGAAAATTTGTGTCTTAAATTCGAAGTAAGGGCAGCAAGAAGAGTGGCGTGCACACAAGAGGAAATGTGATTTTAATTCACATTGTGACTCCACAGCCATTTAATTATTTTAATTAGGCTTAATTAGTGGTAAATTTACAATGATATGCTTGATACCTGGCATTAAATCTTTCATGCATAAATGTTTTGTTAAAATGAGAAAATAGGCACGTGGCATTTTGCCAGCAATTAGTGCTGAATGCTCTAATGAAAGATTACTGCTCTGCCGTGATTCATGATGACAGGCAGAGCCGGGGAGCCGCTTGTGTTCCACCGGGCAGACACAAACCCCGTCACCGTCACCTGCAGCCCTGCCATTGCAATGGCTTGGACTCCAGGCGGGGGCTTCGCTGCTCCCCCGGAGAGGGGCATCCCCCTGCGACCTCTCCGCGGGCGGGGGGACGGCTGGTGGCCCTGCAAGTGGCCCGGGGAGGGGAGGGGACCG
>NW_009612750.1:14135-14382 GCF_000690535.1 Cariama cristata | reverse complement strand
GCCCGGGTCCAAGCCAGGCTGAGGGGGTTAAGGGCACGGGGAAGCCGGCACCAGAAACGGGCAGCAGTGCAGGTAGTTCTAGGTGCTGCTAGCGTTTATCAAATGGTGCTATTTTTCTTTCTAAATGCGCAAAATAATTTGTTTATTCATTTAATGTAATTCCAGTGTGTTACCACCCGTTCAGGTGTCACCAGCCAGTTCGTATCAAAATATCCAGATTTTAAGAGGGAAAAAAAAAAAAAAAAGG
>NW_009612750.1:0-14104 GCF_000690535.1 Cariama cristata | reverse complement strand
TGGCTCCAGGCAGAGGCTGAGTTACAATGTGGTAACAGTCTTGTTCCTTACTCTGGAGATGCCTTAGTCTGGTTTGTTTCTATGCAAATAGGTTTAATACTGTTGTTGCTACACGTTAAATATGTGTTAAAGTTATTTTTAATGGTGCAGTGATAACTTGGCAGTCTGATTTCCTGACATAGGAAAAAAAGTATAAACTTCACTGTTAGTTATCATTGCTCTATATTGCAGTCAAGTCTCGTGTTCCAGCTAAGACTGTCTGACACAATCCGTTGTGGTTTGTCACATCTTGGCCATTCTTCCCAAACTTTGCCGTGGCAGCTGTTGGCCCCAGGTTGATTGATTGATTGAAGCTAGAATGGTACAGCTGCTTTCTTACAGTGAGATTAATGAAAGATGACTACTTATGTCCCTACTTGTGACTACTAACTGTCCGTAGTGCTTTACAGTAGGATTGTAACATGATGTAGTTTGCCACGTTTGCAGGACACTGTTGTTTGATACTTGTCTTGAAATCAGTCCAATATGATCAAATTGTATACTTTTGAAAAAGCTCTGATTTACGTGTGCTTCCTAGAATATGGTGAAAAAATACTGTCAAGATTCTTCCTGCTCTGGGAATATTGTGGTCTTTGAAGAACCATTTTTGTGACAGCTTTTGGCAGCTGACCATCAAAACTGGGAGAAAACAAGCTCTGATTCCTTTATCATTGCTGCTCTCTCTCTCCAAAAGCTGGAAGGAAAGAGTAGTAAGGAGAACATAGAAGCAAAGGTGTTTGACTACTTG
The DNA here is from genome assembly GCF_000690535.1 of Cariama cristata. Lineage (NCBI taxonomy): Eukaryota > Metazoa > Chordata > Aves > Cariamiformes > Cariamidae > Cariama > Cariama cristata. The sequence continues at coordinate 13,317 of NW_009612750.1, read as the reverse complement.
CAAGTGCCTCAGCATCTGAGATAACAAAGCTGTAATGGGATCTCACGGTTTAATGTACACAAAAGAATTCGCATAAGAGAAAGCACTCACAAATACCTGAACCACAGGAAAATCTTCAACCGACGTTTGCACTTTTTAGATGCCAAATCAATAAGAAAATTTGCAAGAAATTGGGCTTTGTTATTTTAGTTCTCCTAAAATAGAATATTTGAGGCTTTTTAGCTTTATTTTCTAAGGATGTGAGGTTTGGCCATACGTGCAGCTTTACGACTGCATGTGTCTGTCAGTTCTCTTAACTGCTAAAGCCACTGAAAATTTTAATAAGCTATTACAGCTTTCAGGAATGCTAATTTGTTACAGGTGTTGTGAAGGTAATCACCTGAAAGGAAGAAAGATTCCTTGTCAGTATGGTTGGGAGGAGAATTGTCTTAAGAGCTTGTCCCTTTTTGTTTCTGTTATTTGCATGGCCACTGTTAAAACCGCATTTCAGAGGTTCAGAACCTACAAGAGCATAGGTTCACTAAATCAAGCGCTTAAATATTATCAAATGCACGTAGTGATTTTTTCCCCCATGCAATCTTAAAGTTGGCCTACCTTGGAATATGCCTTCTATTGTACAGAAGTCTTCCTTTTTTATCTCGCCCCCCCCTGCAGTTCCTCTGTCACATTCAGTATCGGGGTGCTCCTGGCTTAGATGTGGTCTGCTGAAGCGGACTGTTGTTTGTGAGTTTCGTCCTGCATTTGTTGTAGAAACTATACATAAGGAATTAGCTTAGACTAATATTACCATATACATCTTTATTCTTACTTTTTCTTTCTAAACATAAGCTGTAGAGGACAGCAATGCCACCAGTGCATTCAGAAGGTACGACTCGGGCCAGTCTAAAGGTTCCTTTTATGAGCCTGCCAGTTTTCCATTCTTGGAGGTTATGCATTCCTTCTTAAAACTTACTTTGCAAAGTCATAGTTTTGGGGGGTAAAGGTGGTGCTTGGACAGGACGGGAGGGATTGCTGCAGTGCAAAATGGACTGCAACAGAGAGGAAGGGAATTAAGGCATGGAGCAGCTGCAAACATGGAAGGTGGAGCCATTGCTTCTTCCTTTTAACAGAGTTGCTAAAAGGCTTCAGTATAAATAGAAGCTCAAAGGGAAACAGCTTTCACTATCCATGAATTAACTGAGCTTCAAACCCATGTGGCTTCTGAGGTTGCTCCATGCAGGTTTGAGGCCTCTTGCCATCATCTTTGTTAAAGCAGGTTCTTACCCTGCAGTTCATCATTATCACCTTGCACTGAGGGACACTGGTAGTATTAACTGTTGAGTGGTGAGCTATGGGAAAGCAAAGACTGTTTATTCAGAACAAAATAATTTCTTGAAACACTAGATGATTTCACATACCTATATTACTATAGAATCATGTAGATTGGAAAAGACTCTTAAGATCGAGTCCCAGCTGTTAACCTAGCACTACCAAGTCCACCCCTACACCATGTCCCTAAGCACCACACCTACACGTCTTTTAAATACCTCCAGGGATGGTGACTCCACCACTTCCCTGAGCAGCCTGTTCCAATGCTTGACAACCCTTACAGTGAAGAAGTTCTTCCTAATATCCAATCTAAACTTCCCCTGGTGCAACTTGAGGCCATTTCCCCTTGTCCTATCACTTGTTACTTGGGAGAAGAGACCGACCCCCACCTGGCTACACCCTCCTGTCAGGTCGTTGTAGAGAGCGATCAGGTCTCCCTCAGCCTCCTCTTCTCCAGACCAAACACCCCCAGCTCCCTCAGCCGCTCCCCATCAGACTTGTGCTCCAGACCCTTCACCACCTTCGTTGCCCTTTTCTCGACTCAATCCAACACCTCAAGGTCTTTCTCATATGTTATGTCCATCTCACCTCTGAAATTTCTAGCTCATGAAAAGTAATGCAGATCACATGCTTGGCCTTTTTATCTTACGGTGACAGTTTTATGCTTTCAGTTTTTTGGAAAGAACATTTTGACAGGTCCCCAGCTTGACAATGTCACTTTATACCATCTAAAAGCTGTGTCTTTTTAAATCTTTTTAGAAACAGGTCAAATTAATTTGTGATGCTTCTTCAGAAAAAACAATGAATGTATAATGTGTCTTGTGTGAAACACAGAGAAAATGGGGTGACCATGAACCCTTTTGGCAATATCCAGCCTGGAAACTTGTGCTTTGATGTGAAGATTTGTAATTTCCTTTGGTATGAATGTTTCATAAAGAAAAGTATGCTCTTTGTCTTCACAAACACATTAAGAAAAGCATGCCTGGAATCAAGGTAATTTCAGATAAATTACACTGCTTGGAGTCTGTTCAGTCTTCTGTTGGAAGATATATAGGTGTCGTCTGTCAAGTACTGTGTTTCTTTTATATTAAACACAACTCAGCCTGCTGGGTGGTAAGTGGGAGGCTTAAGAGTGGACAGGGTGAGATTTGCTAGTTCTTTCAAACTGATGTCTCTTGCTCTGTTCCATGCAACGTTCTTGAATTTTCCAAAGACTCCATGTTTTAGTGGAACTGGTGGAAGATGGGGGAGGCCATGGGTTTTCTCCAGCTCTGGAAAATCAGGCCATCAGTCTCAAACTGGGCACTTAGTAGTATTTCTGAATTCTAGTCTTAATGTTTTATTAAGGCAGAAATCAGTAAAAATTTGTTCTGTAACTGGTCAGTGAAATGCAACAATAAAACATTGGCTAACTGACTTGCTGCTCTTAGTATCCCCCAACAGAGATTTGAGATTTTTTTCTTGGTTTGCTCTACTTTTGTAGTGCTGTCTTCCAGTTATAGGCTTCAAGAGTTATCTGCTCTCCAAATCTGGATGGAATTCTTTTGCAATTTAGTTAGCATTGTAGAGGATAGGCTGTCTGTATAAGGACTGTCCATAACTTACCCTTGGGAAATGGAGAAAATCATGTTGCAGTTTCTTTGAGAAGTCTAAGGACTTCTGCAGTTATAAACACTTCTCTGTATTTAAATACCTGCCACCAGCTGATCAAATCTTACTCTTCTGAAACCTTTGCCAAAACTTGAGACTTAGGCTGTGTTGTACGGTGTTGGTGGTTGATATGTTGAATGAAGCTGGGAATGTTAGGACTTGGCACTTTGTTAAAAACAGTATTTTGAAATAGTTTGTTGCACTGTAGGAAGGCTTATCCAAGAACTAGCATAATGGGTTAGTACTAACATCCATCTTCTTCAGTACTTTGATCCTGACAGTTATGAACAGCAAAGGCTACAGAGGAACTCATTTTGGGGCAGATGCCATAATCTCCATTCTCTCTTGGCAAGAAGCCTATGCTTGGTCTTCTAAAGATTTGTTGAAGCTCTGAAGCATAAAGCTTGGTATCTTTTGAAAAAAAAAATTTTTTTTGATTCCTCTAGGTGTGTTATGAAAATATCTGTTCCACCTTTACGTATTTGTAGATTCGTGTTTCAGTGACTTGCTATAGCAGTGAGTTCCAGAGACACTGTATGACAATTTTTTTTTTCTTTTTAAAAGAAAAATTAAAAATTTTCTAAGTATCCTCTTTTTCTTGACAGGAGGGACAGGTGTTCCTTATCAGCCCCTTCAGTCTCATGATTTCTTTTCTCTACAGTTAACCTAAATACCTGGTAGGCTGTACTGTTTACAGAAAGTAGAGAGGGTTCTGTGTCCAGTTGATTATCATCACACACTCTGGGAAAAGCCTGAGTTTAGCTGGCTTAACCTTATGTTACGTAGGCGACTCAGGACAATAGATCATTTCAGAAAGTCAGTTTACAGACATTGTTTAACTACTTATATTTTTCCATACCTTCTTCAAAGTAAATTTTGGTAACAGCTGGCAGTATGTGTTTGGATCAGAACATCGGCACTCAGTATTGTCAGTGAAGATTCTCAGTCTGTGCATGAATAGCTTGTGTATGTGGCTGAAACGGCAGCATTTCTTTACAAATAATTTAGGTTTAGGGCCAGTTGTTTCCCACAGGAAAAAACCCCAAACCATTATGTAATTGTTTTAGTAAGCTAGTGTGCTTTTGCTTTGTCCTGTGTTACTTTTGCATACAGTTAGCTGAACTAGTTTTCATAGGACTGTTCAGCAGAAAGCAGATCTCACCTAATTGATACTTAAAAGCTGTTGGACTTCCATAAGAAGTATAATTTTGCTTCTCCTGCTTGTGTCACCGTTTAAGGTTTAAGGCTGGGCAGCGCTTAAAGCAGATAACAGATGTTCTATATTAACCCCTTCCTTTCCCAGAAGGGGAAGGAGAGGAGAAAAGGGAGGGAGATTTATGGGTTGGAAAATCAAACCAACTTTAATAAAATGATAACAATGAAAAGAGTATAATAATATTACTACAAACACTACTAATCATAGAAATAAAAATATATGAACCCAATATTGAGCTTCCCAACGATGACCGCAGGATGGTGTGACGCAGTGGCTCGCACAGCTGAGGCAGCAGGGCAGGCACCGGGATGTCCCAGACTGGACTTGAACGGGAACCGGATTCAAGAATGCATGGACTGGGATCGGAGGTAGAGAGCGAGCAAAGTCCCGTCATGTTGCCAGCCATGAAAGTAAGAGAGCTGACCCCCGTGATCCCTGAGCTTTATTCTGAGTACAATATATATGGGATGGAGTACCTTGTTGGTCAGTCCTTGGTCACCTGTCCCCTCCGCAGCTGCTGGCAGGTGCGACTCTTTTCCACCTCCCCACCCGCGGACCACAGGAGAGCCAACAGTGACTCTGCTTCCCATAGGAACACCATGGGCCTTTCTGCATAACAATCCCACTACCATCTTACCAACAACTACAGACATCAAGCACTGTCAACTCTAAAAGCAGACACTGTCTGAAAAACCTGTAGTCAGCTTCAGAAAGTGCAGTTACTTAGAAGGAACTTAACTGAGGGAAAATCTACTGAAAGGAGAACTGGTCCCATTTTAGCCAAACTAGGACAGCATGGCATTTGGATTTTTTGTGGGTTGGTTTGTTTGTTGCTGTTATTTTTAAATGCAAAGCAAAACAAGTGCTTTGATTTCATGCACTTAATGAAATGTGTGCTAAACTTATGCTTTATTCTTTCTTGTCAGGTTGTCCATTGCCGTTAGATCTGAAGAGGTGACCGTTTGCTGTGAGTTAATGTTTATGCTCACTCCTATTTTTTTTCGCCTCCTTTTCCTTCTGTGAAGTAACGTTACAAAAGGAATATACTGTGCAAGATTTTCTCCTTGCAGTTAATAATACTCACTTCCTTGAGAAAAATCTCCTTTAACACATACCAGAATAAAAAATATTATGCTCTAGTATGTTACTATGTTGTGTGCCTAATCCTGAAGAAGAGAGAACCTTTCCCCAAACAGCTTATTGTTTAATGAGGATCCAGTCAGTGTATATAACCAACATTAGGAAAAACAACGGAGAATAAGGGAAACATTGGTAATATGTTAATGTGAACAAACCACGTAAAATTGCTGTAGCCCTGTACTGCCCATCCATTTAAGACACAGTGTCATTGTAGGAGTAATCTTGAGGGATTGGAAAGAACCAAAGGTAGTAGCGTTAAGAGCCTCATTTCAGGAAGATGATGTATTTTTGCATGTGGAAAAAAAAGTATAAAGAGCGGTGTAGTAACCAGTAGTGGCAGCTTGTTTTGCTCTGTGTCGTGCGCCTTGGACTGTAAGAACATTTTATGCTACAGCATACTGACATCTCCTGCTAAATTTTGTTCTCCATAGCTTATCCTACCTGGCTTCTTGTGGTTTAAGGTCGGGGCGCGAGGTGTAAAGTGGAAAATAACACTGACTGTGCATGACCAAAAGAAGGTTCCTGAGGCATTACAAGAGTTTGTATATTTGTTTTCCATCTCATGGTTTCTGTAGAAAAGTATATACTGTTTCTTAGAAATAGCTGCGTTATGGACCTGTGCTGGATTTTGGAAGTCTGTGTGGCTGGACCATGTAGATACCAAAACATTATTGCTATTCAAGTATCATATCTTTTTCTACTGTAACTATTGTTTGGCTGATATAGTGATCCACAGTTCAGGTATGCAGTTTAGGAAGGATCACAAGAGGTTCCATTTTGAGAATATCTGTAAGAAAGCAATAAATATATAATTGTTAATTAATTTTTCTGAAATGTGTAAGATTTATTTTCCCATATGGAATTTGTTACTATAATACCATTTCACTGGATTTTTCTAGGAGTACAAATGGTCCTCTTAAGTATATTCTGTTAAAAACAAAACCAACCCAACAACAAACAAATAAATATGGTTGTGTCTGGCTCTTCAGGTTGTATTATATAATGTTTTCAAGAATGATGATCCTCTCTTCTTCTGTCTGAGATAGATAAAACTACATAAATATAAAACTGAAATCCACAGTCTTGCGTTTGAGGGTATGGATGAATACATAAAGGGTCAGTCTACACTAGGAAAATTCTCCTTGGGAAGATTCAGCAGTTCACAGCATGTCTGCTGGAGTGTTTGTTAAACCAAGAGGAAAAACAAAAGCTCCCGCTTATATAACTTCAGGGTGAAAAAGCTGGGTACCACTAGGACCTTGCTATCATTGGTTTCCACAATAGTTTTTAGAAAAATAACCACTTCAAATTCACTCTCAATGTATTAAATACTCTTATGCTGGAGGTGAGATTTTTACTTGCTTACATATAGTTAATTATCTTTCATCTAAATTGCATCCTTTTTAATGAAGGTGACTTTTATCCTCGGTTTAAGGGTCTACCTAATTAAGACTTGAAATATGTTATAGTCTGGGAGCCTGTTATGAGGTCCGTTTGTGTTAGACATCTAGTGTTCTGAAAAACCAAAGGGATGATCCAGGTTTCAGAGTTGCACGCTGAGCGCACTGCTAGAGATCCACTCCCTACAGATACTGCAGAACTGCCAAAGGCATCTTGGATAGATGATGCTCCTGCTCGTGTTTCATGTATAAATGTTCACTTCTAACAAGCGTGTGTCCCAGCCCATCCACTCGTTCCCTAACTTCACCTTCCTTTGTGCCGTACACCGTATTTTGGTTAGGTAGGTGGAGATAGGTTTGGATGTTATGGTGAATCTTTTTGAAAGAATGACCTGATATTTTACTGTACTGTGTGACTTTACACAGAAGCTTTTGTATCAGTTAACTGGTAGCAGTCTTTGCTTCACAATAATCAACGGAAGCACAAAAAAGAATCCTGTTCTATATGTTAAACAGTTTGAATTTCATAGAGCATCTATATTGTCTGAACATCTGTAAAATGTGAGCTCCCTACGAACATTGTACCTGGCAGTGCCTGAGCTGAATATATTGTAAAAAAAATTATCCAAAACTAGGAAAGGCATTAAAAAAACCTCACAGCAAGTATCTAAGTGTTTACAAAAATTAAGAGCCCATCAGACTTTAGGGTCATGTGATACTAGTCACTAGGGCTAGATATGAGTCCAGTGTCGATAAAGGCCCTGGAAAAAATACTAGAAAGATATGATCAAACTTAGAAAATCAGGAATTTTTCTCAGTGCAACTGCAGGAGATAACAGTAAAAAATTAGTTAGAATGAGAAAATTGGTAATCACTGTATTGAAATTTTAAATGACAAAAAAAATGGTGGTCCTAAGCTGGTTACAAAATGTGTGTGTGTTTGTTTTTTCTTTTTTCCAGACTCTGCTCCTGAGTTGTTTGACAGCTACTGCGTATCCCTCCCACAGTCAAAGAACGCAACAAAGTTCTGTCTACATAGAAAGCAAATACTGCGAGTAATCCAGCCTGTTGACAGGAAGATCAGTAAGTGGGAAATGTGTCATGAAATATTAGGCTCAGTAAAACTTTGAAATGAAGTGAGAAGATTGTGTTTTGCTTTTTTTCTTCCCTGTTGTAGGTTGGTTTTTTTTTGGGGGGGGGGGGGGGGGGAGTGGGCAGGGGTGGTTTCTCTCTGTTGACAAACTTTCTAAAATTGAAATAGTACGAGGAGCAGATATGGTCAGTAAAGTTGTGAGGTAAGAGATCAACTTTATAAAATACATAGCTCCAAAGCTGGAATTCTGAGCACATGTAAGGCAAAAGCTATGAAATACACGTCCTGTGCAAGGAACTTACTAACTGTGAACTGTGTTGACTATAGTTGTATACTGGGTACTTTTTGAGGTGTGTTTCTTGAAGAGGCTGCTGTAGAAGAGGCACTAGCAGTGTCTTTACCGCTGTCAGCCTCACAGGTAGGATGCTTCTGTCCAGAGAACAAGCAGTGAGGTTTTTGAGATTGTTCTGCTTTTTAAATTTAACTACAGAGTTTAGGCTACATATTATAATTTGGGGAGTCTGACTCCATATTATTTAGGAAATCTTCTTTGTATTATCAAATTCTTGGAAAATGCTGTATAGTAGAGTACAAGGTTTGTTCAGAAAGCTAATGACATGGTTTAGATCAAGGGCAGTGGTTAAAAGGGGATGTTTTAGGGCCAAAGTAGGAAAAAAAGAGATGGAAGACCTGCTAGCTAGCACAAGCATATTCCTCACTGGGAGTTATTTTCCCCAACTCTGGGCCTAAAATAGCTAGTTATTGTTTTTATTCTTTGTACAGCATATTATGAAAATGTAGGATTAAAAGTGGCTTTTTTACGTTGTTAAATCAGGGACTACTGGGCCATGGTTGAGAGAGAAAAATGCAGTCAGTAACAACACAGTAATACAGCCTGCAGTGCTCCCTGCTACTTAACAAAAAACTATCACCCAGAACTATGGGTTCCTAGGCTTATTGTGGACAGGGCATGCAAACAAAAATATTTATTACAATTACTTAGTGGGGACCCCTGCATTCTGTTAGAATTCAAGCAAGCTGCACCTGAGTTGCTTCATTTTGCCTTGTTTTACATTGACCCAGACACAGGAAAAACAAAGCCAACTGAAGTACACAATAAAAAATGTTAACAAAAAACCTACCAGACCTGGAACCAAAGAAACTGTGGTTAATTTCTTTTCCTCCTCTGACTAATAACACTTCAGTGGGTCACTGCCTCAGCTCTGAGACTGGGAGGGACCATGGGCAGGGCAGGACAGGGTTGAGCCAGGAGGGTTGGGTAGAGATACCTGGAGCGAGGAGAATGGTGACAGCAGCTCGTACCCTAATCAGGATGTGTGGGGATTTTTTTTGTGTTGAGTTGTGTTGAGGTTTTTGAGGGGGTTGTTTTTGTTCTTTTCTTAAATCTGGAAGGACAGGATGCCACCTCCTGTTGAAATAAATGGAGATGGACATGCTGTCCAAATGGGGAAAATTTTTCTATGCCCTTTTGAGCTGTTCTAAGAAGGAACAGTTCTTCCCTGTTAGCCCACACTCCAAATGTTAGATGTATAAATAAAAGACTGGCTATGTACTCTCTCATCAGTTTTATTTTGAGATATTTTTTTTTTCTTCCGTTCAGAACATAGGATTTTTTAGTTAGTTTTCCATGTTTGTTACCCATAAAAAGTCTGGAGGAAATTCAGTAATTCCAAAACTGGAAAAGTGTCCATATTTATTTTCTGACAAATTTGTTATGGCTATTTGGGAATACTAACACTCCTCAATTCTTAGGTCTATAGTCTACTGTGCAACTGGATATTTTTTTGAGTGAAAAGTTTCATTTAATATTAGACCACAGGAATAATTGGACCTTTAGGAACCTCAGGCTGAACTTTGCCAAAGTCTGGAGCATTTTGGTTAAAATTAGTTGTAGAAATAAATTGAACAGTTTCAGTAAGATGCACAGATGTTTTCCCAAATTCTTTCCTTTTGATAGACATGCATGCATTTATTGAACTATTGACTCACCTTAGTTTTAAGGACTGACTTTTGTTTCTCATTGCTTTTTCCATAAGATAACGAATAATGTTAATGACAAGTAACTGAGTATTCATGTATGTGTGTACGTGGATGGGGGCCTTAGCCTACAAACTTTTGGGGATAAGAATTTGTAGAATAATGACTGCTTTATTGATTTTTAATGTTAAAAAAATAAAATTGTCATAGTTTTTACATTTTAGTTTGAAATAAGAATTTCGGGTTTTTGTTTAGTGTCTGTATGGCAGAGTAACCTGTGCATTACCTTCTGTAATTTGTTATCCTATCAATTAATGTATTTTATTTTGACAGTTTGGGAAAAGCCATATGGTAGTATACAAATGAAACTCAATTTAAAGATCGAATGTTCTTTTTATTTTCAGGTTGGTGGTAGTTTATTTTAACTTTGCATTATAATGCTGGTTTTTGACAGTTGATTTTTTACAGAGAGCAGAAGGTAGTGTGCAAAACAAAAAGGTCTTGAATAAAAACAGTGCTTTTCAATATAAAGTAATTAAACTTTGAACATACGAGACTTCCATAACCACTGTGTTTCTTTACTGATTTGATGCTGTGAAAGTGAAAAGTGGAAGTGAAATGACAAGTCCCAAAGAACTGACAGCCTAACAGCAAAAGTCTTGTGCAACTTTGGAAGAACTGGGTTTGTTCAGACTGAAAGGCAGCAAGAGCAGGTAGAGGAGCATTACAGCAACTTTTCATGCATTTGAAAACCTGCAACAGGGTTGGTGATTTTTGTGTCTGCAGAAGAAAGAGTTTTTACCAGTTTTAAAGACCAGATGACTTAGCAGTGTTTTAGGAAAAGCTTTCTTATGAGCTTTGTTAGATGTTGGAACAGATTACCTAGTGACACTGCGTGGCTGACTAAGGGGAAGTTTTTAAAGGAAGCTGCAGTAGTGTATCTCAGGAGTGAACCTTGTGATGAGATGAAAGAAATGAGCTCTGCCCTGTTCCGATGTTTTTATTTTGTGGATGCTGTGGGGTTTAGCGACATTCCCACAAAATTAGTGCCTGGAACTAATGTTTTTATCGATGATAGAGCTTTCAACATGTTTGTGTGTATCAGCACTGGAAGTTACGGTCATGATAGTAAATGGGTTGGTGTAAATAGAGGCTGCTGCGAAAAAGGGAGGCGTCTCAGCTGCCTTTCCTCATTCACCGCCAATGCTGGGTTTCTTTTCAGACTGGTTTTCAATTCAAGTGGGGTGACAAATGTGCACAGCTTAGATGAAGGCAAATCTGTCCTTTTTGCAGCAGCAGCTCAAAGTGACTGTGGAGCAGTAGCTTTAGGCTCTGCAGCCAAGGGACGGTCACCTACTGAGGTACTACTACAAGTCCTGACCTAGGGCCTTTTTCAGGAAAAAACAACAGACTGAAAGAGCAGCATAATAAAATACAGCTGAATGTCCTCTATAGCAAACTATGACCTTTTATGTTAGCCTTAAGTGGAAGTGTTAAGTTCTGTCCAACAGGCTTTAGCAAACAGGCAAATTAAGCAATTCTAGTTTTCACCTGTCCAAAAAGAAGGCAGCTGGAGAGAGGTAACCGTCTAATAATGAAGTCAGACAGTGTATATGCACTGCTTCAAGTGGGACTTTGCTTCCAGCTTTGTGTCATTTGCAAAATTTGCCAGTAATGGCAAGAAAATGAGTATAGAATTCAAAGTAATCACAGTGAAACATTAACATAGTGTCCCTCTGCAGTAGCGGTGAAAAATTCATATTTTTTTTAATCGTATTTTGCAGTGAGGAGAAAGTCTAAAGGAGGTAAAAGATAAAGGAGAAATCTTCCATTTGCTAGGACATTTTATTCATTTGCAGTGTTACAGGGTAGATGTAAACCCCAACCTAGCTAAAATGGTACTTTTGACATGGAACTTGTAGGATTAAGCATGATGCTCTGAAAAATTAGATAATAAGAGTTAGATCATCGGAGACTGGACCATACAATGCATCACAAACTGCAGCCAGCCCACACTTCATGGAGTTCCAGAAAAAATACGGCTTTTCATTCTTACTCTGTCCCCTCTTGCTCCCACTTCTGTGTACTTGCTGATTCAGTTTAAAATCTTTTTTTCTTTAAAGGCCTCAAAGTTTCTGTAATGTATGCCAGCTGCCAGATGTCTCCAAGTCCTAGATATTCCTGCAGAGCCCGGCAGAAGCGAAGATAGCATGCACTTATCTAGCCCTCTGGCACAGTGGCTTAGAGGAATAATGAAACAGTCTTCCAGATGCCAGTTTTTCAAAACCTCACTCTTGGCTGTTAGCAGTTGTGTAAATTCAGTGTCAAAGTTTACGGTTACAATTTTACTGGGGAAAGTACCAGAGAATTTAAGATCTGTTCGGGTTTGGCCTGTGCTGCTGAAGCTAGCAGGACCTAATAACCTGGGGTCTTTGTACGTACAATTGTTGAGGATAGATTTAGATGTGTAAAGATGCAAATAAATGCTTCCATGGGATTTTTCAAAATCCAACAACGTTTCAGGGAGAATTAGTAGCCTTTTTGCAACTTCAGGTGCTTGATTTTTTTCTCTCTTAACCTGTCTCTCTTTGGCAGCAAATCCAGAGAAGGCCAGTATGCGGTTCATGACCAGTGTAAAAGCAGCTTCCATGCCACAGCTACTTCATATGCCTGGCAGCAGGGCTGGGCCATTCTGGGGTTTTAGGTGTCGCCCAGGTCTCCAGCTGTGTGAGGGGCTGCTGACACAAGGAACCTCTGGGACTTGATCTGTAGCTCCAGCTGCCTCCACCCCTCAACTCTCCACAATACATAGCTTGTGTCCTTTCACTTAAAAAGTGCTGTGGGAGGCAGGAGGTTGGCTGCAGGAAGATCGGGGTTTTGTGGCAGCGTGTGCATACAGTCAGCATTTGGTCACAACCGCGGGCCGCACTGCGTGGCTGAATCAGACAGTGTGCGTGGCGGCGCTGGAGCTGGCTGCGGTTCCTGGCTGTGCTGTGTGGCCCTGGCCCAAGCATTACGCGGGAGAGAGCTTAGCCAGGCAGTGCCCGAATTCTGTGGGAGCAGTGCTAATGCTTAAAAAGCCTGAGGGACACGGACCATCGTCTTGGCCGTGCTTTATTTGCCTGCACTGTGAGAAGTAGCTTTTCCCCGGGCATGTGATGGTGCGGAAACATGTCTTGAATATGCCCTGTGATGCGGAGCCTGAAGGTGCTGCACTTAATGAGGCATTACAGCAAGTAAATGCCAGCGCCAGCAAGGAAATCTGCCTTTTAAATTAAAAAGATGTGAGTATTTTCCGTTTACTGATAGATTGGTGAGGGGTGAAGAACAGAGTCATTTAATCCCTGAATGAAAAACCGTTGTAAATTAAATATTTCAAAGAGTTTTAAGACCTGTCAAAGGTTATATTTAAATAGTTATATTTAAATCTCGCCGCTTCCACTGAACTGTTAATCAGTTTGGCCACTAAGTAGCCTTCTAACAGAAATTATGACAGGAAAGCCTGAAACGCG
>NW_009612749.1:13954-21519 GCF_000690535.1 Cariama cristata | reverse complement strand
CAGGAGAAGGACAGAAGATCCTTCCCCCTCCTCATGCTCTGCTGCTCCGGGGACCTTCCCAAACTTCTCATATCAATAAGGCCACGAAGAAGAACAAAAGACCTGTTGTTCTTCTCTGAGTAGCTCAAGGACATAAAGTAACCTCTATTCAGTAGAGGCAAATTTAATGCCCTCTTTTTTGGGTGATTTCAGCCTGTTTTCAGCAAGTGGCTAGAACAAGTTACTCCATGCTTTTACTAACAATCTTGCTATCACTGTTCTCACTACACCTTCTGGAAAAGCACCAGGTGTGATCTACGAATGTTTCAGCTCTGTCTGCAGTGACACTCGGAGCAGGATGGGGAGCATCTGAAAATCCAGCGTATCCTACAAGCTCTTATCAGAGGTCCCAAGCGAAGTCTCAGGTCAGTTTTTTGCCCTGAATCCCATTTTCATTTCTTCAGAAAATGGCTGGCATTCCCCATCAGATGAATCAGAAACCCAGACAACTCTCTCACAGTGGGCACACACACAAAAAAATGCTTATGAATGTCAAAACGCTTTGAAAACATTGGTTGCAACCAGAAAGCTGGCAGCAATTTGAGGAGCACTGCATGTAGAAAAATAATTGTCCTCAAAGAAGCAAAAAGAAAAACCAGAAGGAAAAAATTACTTGTAGAAACAGAACTACTACTACATAAAAATGAAAGAAAGATTGTCTGGCAGCGCAGTTATCTGCTCTTCAGCCAAGGAGTCTTTGAAATGGCAACGACAGTGACAGGAGCCCATCCAACACGTTGATCAAGCGACGCCAATTAGGAGCATTGGTTTGTAAAAAAAAAAACCATAAATAAATTCCACCAGTTAGAAGGAAAATTCCTCAGTGCAGTGAGTGGAAAATAGCTGATCGAATGATTTATTATTATTACTATTACTGCATTAGCTATTTTTACTGTTACAGTGCCTTTCATCCGAGGTGCTCGTCATTCACAGAAAAATCGAGAGGGGAATGCAGAGCAGCAAGGCACTTTCATCTCCTTCACATCTGAATTCCTGCACTGCCCAGCTGCCTCCCGGGGGAGCTGGCATCCTGCTCTGGTTTCAGAGGGATCCATAGCAGAATATTTTAAGTATGAGATGCAGACCTAGAGAATGCAGTTTCAATGACATTGTTGTAGCAATAAAAAGAAAAAAAAAAAAAAACCACAAAAAAGTCACACCAGACTGGAGTGATCAGCTGCAGAAAGACAAGCTAGGAAAGGTGCAGAACCAGTTGCAAGGTGCACGAGCCACAGTTTTAAACCATCCCGTTCTGCCAGCAATGGCAAGCACACATGATTTATGAAAGTAAAAATTTCATAGAGCATCCGCGTTTCAGAAAGAATTCAGCAGCCCTACACTGTGTTTTCATTTCAACTCTTGTTTTTAATTGAGTGGGTTAAAAAAAAAAAAACATAAAGAGTTGATTAGCAGCTGCAGCCAGCAATAAAATGAAATTACACCAATCTTCAGAATAATATTGTTCAGCAAAAGATGCTAGCTATTTCTTAAACAAAAAAATTTGCTTATATTAAACCCAAATTTAAAAAAAAATACTAAACATGCTAAAGTTCAAGTGCGATAACTGAAAATACTGAAGGGTTGGGCGGGGACCTTTGCAACGGTCTGCAGATCCAAGTACCATATCAGAGGCAAAACAGCAGCCACTCTCACATATCTGAGCTGTTCTTACATTGTACGGCTTTCACTTAAGATGAGGTTTTTACACTCACTAAAGCTCATGCAAAACATTAGACACACGTGTTCTGGTTCAACCAAATCTTATTTTTTATTTTGCTTAGGCATCTTTGAACTATTGCAGCTCATACAAAAAAAAAGATGCAAAGGACCAATTAATAAAATTTTTAGATGGAATACAATCAAGCCCACAGGCCCCATTTCTTAATGTTTTTGAGCTATATTCCCCCAATTTCCATTTCCCAGAAAAAAGTGTGGACAATTAACACATTGAGATTCCCACAACATTCATTTTAAAGGTAATTGTCTTGAAGCACCTCAGCCCAGAAGTACTATTAAAAGATTTTGGAAAGGACTAGAAGACATGAGATTTAATCATAAGTTACATAGCCAAAAGGAAAAAAAAAAAAATAATAATCAAAAATCCAAATAATGAATAATGAAAGGCTGTGAAGTCTAGGTCTGATCATAAAATACAACGCATCTAACAACCTATTTGTGAACTCCACACAAAATACTCTGTTTCAATGAATGCTGAGAAATCAAGGGAATTGAAGAAGGCTGTAAATTTTGTCAGTCAGAGCTACCCAGTCAAAGCAGGGGACACTTGGAACATCTCTAAATGATGTTGCTTCAGCAGGTTCTATTTCCACAGGAGCGTCACCTAGAAAGGCTAGAAGAGGTACAACCTCTACAGTGCCATGAGGTCACCGTGGACCTGATCCTCAACCTAACGGGGACTTCAAGTCTGCAAAACCGCTACAAGCTCGACTCCCTCAGTGCATGGCACCTCCTTGAGACAGCATATAAAGCAGTGATCCTCTCACTGACAAATAATAAATTCACCACAAACGTAAAATAAAAGAAGTAAAAGAGCGAATTAAATTGCACAGGTCAGATGTAAAAACATTCCCGAGGAGATACGATTGACCCAAGCAGGCTCTTCACAAGGACCAAGGGTTACCACATCAGGCAGGTTGCAGCATGCCATTGCAACTCCATGCCTTACTTTACAAAGTATTTAGAATTTTAAAAAACACCTTGGTGCATGGCTTTGATGAGAAGAATACACAGGAGTCAAAATGTGTACCAAGATTAAGACAGTTACAGCATTTGTCAGCATCTAGGCAAAAGACTTCTCAAGCACAGGAAGAGCAAAGCCCTCCTTTTGTTCTAAGGAGGATAGATACAGTTCCAAGGAAATCTTCACTTTAGTCTCTAGTCTGATAATGGTGGGGGCTATTTTGGTGTTTTTTCTAAAGGAAACATCTTTCTCCCTGTGCTTTTTTCCAGCATAGCCTGCAGGACCTGTTAGCAACGCCTCCACTATTAGCAGCAAAGTCCTCACTGAATGCTTCGCTGCGGTCAAATCCAGTGAAAGCCAACAATAAACTGGGAATTTATGTGCAAAGTGACATCTGGCTCTGGGGGCCGGGGACAGAAGGGCGATTCAGCGCAGGAGGAGGGGAGCACCCCACAGCTGCCCGGGCAAGGCAGGACTGCTCATCTCCTCGCCTGGCCCCCTCCATGGCAGCCCGCCTCGAACCACAGCCCGGTCAAAAGGTCACCCATGTTCTTACATGAGCAGAAATTCTCCGAAACATTTGAAAAAAGCAAGGCTTGTCTGGGAGTGACAAGACGGATCCGCACTGTAAAATAACTCCCCCCCGCTTTGCATATGCTAATCATCAAAATTACCAAGTTATCCCAATCTTGCCTTTAGAACAAAAGGTGACTCTTTTCCACATGCAGACTAACAGAGCTCTTGACTGCATTGGACTTAAGCTCCACAGCTTGTCCCCAAACTCTATAAGGAACACAGTTCCCTCAGCCTGAGTCCGAAGATTTTTTGCAACCCAAAGCACGATGGCCAACCCAAAGCACACCGGCCAACACTGCATGAGCAGTCTATCCCATATAAAAAGAAGTGCTCAACACACTGAGCTCTGCAATAAGAGCACATACAGCTTTTGGCTACAATGTCCAACAGCTACGAGCCGCCCAACATCTCTACACAACTGAAATCCTACAAAAGAGCAGAATACCTACCAAACAACAACAAAAGTCAAGGAGAATAACTGGCTGCTACAGCAACCCTAAATTCAGTCTACATTTCTGGCTTGTTTGAAAATGAAGTGTTCCCAGTTATCACTCCTTGCTCAGAAACGTCACTAAGGTCTGCAGCTACTCAACGCATGCATTAGGTTTTCCTGATACTACAAAAGATGGAGTTACACAGTCATTACACAGCCAAGAAAAGGGGAAATAAATTACCACCCCAGGGAGAAGTTACAGCTGCAGCTGACAGGTGAGGACGACTGAAGAAACATTTGAGGATGGCTTTCAAAGGAAATATTTTTGCTTAAGATAGGCCTGAAGTTGGATTTGACACCTCTCCTCATTTCAAAAAGCCTACTGACTTGGGGAAATAAGTCAATTGCCATCTCCCTTTGGAAGTGACAAAATACCCATAGAGCTGAATGGGTATCACTCACACAAACTCAATGTTACCAACGTCCAGTGAAACTGCACAGAATAGGAATCTGAGACAAATTTGCACCCAGGACCACACACAAAGCCCAAACTGAAGGAGCAATTACAAATATGGTTTGGACTCCAGTTGTTTAAGTATTTAAAACTTCAGCTTATCATCTTAACACTCCCCAGAATTAAATAGAAACCCATTATATCATACCTCTACAATCAGCTTTCTGGATTGGACTACCTTGAATAGGTTATCACTGTGTTATAACAGTGACCTCCAAGATGGAGCCATTCACCCTCTTTCTTTGGTTTTAATCATACTACATTCATGTTGAGAAATCAGCTAACCGAAAACACTTGCAAAATAGTTGTAAATTGTTTCTTACATAAGCTGCATGTCTTCTTCCAATGAATTCAACACCTGTAAAGTGAATATTCTTTAGGCATTTAAGCAAACTAATTTCTACTTACTGTTCCATGGTAGTTCCTGTACATCGGCATCTTTAGGATCTTTGTCAAGTAGTCTTCCAGCTGTTTCTGCGATTAAAACATTGAAACTTTAGCTAAGATGCAGGACTTTTCAAGAAAAAAACCCCACAATCCAACTGCCTGGCATTAGGAAGCAATCAAGAAATGAGGCACATTTCTCAGCTTGAATGGATAAATAAACACATTATTATGTGCTCAGGGAAGATTATAGCTCAGCAGCATAAACAGTTTGATCACAGGTTGTTTACTGTTCACAGATCTGTGTTTGTACCTTCCACCAACAGACCTGTTCGTTGGCGCTGTCACTTCAGAGCTCAGCTTTCTTGACTGAGGCAGAGTTTCAGAACAATTTTAAATACAAAATCAGTCCCCACTGTTTCTGACCCACACAAATCAGACTTGTGAGAAAACACAGCCTCAGGTGCAATCGAGAGACCAAAACCTCCAGGCTGACGGGGTGAGGAGCACGGTGACCGTGCTGCCCTGACCCAAAGCCATGGAGAGGGCAGTGGCCGGGCCACCGGTTGCTGGAGAGCCTGTCCTCCCCAGTCAGGAGGGGAGGAGAGAAGAGACCATTACAGGGGAGATCATCTCTTCCCATCCTCACGGTAACTGGGCAAAGAAGAGATTAAGCTGTTTAGGCACGGAAAACCAGGCAGAGTCCTACAGGACACAAAACAAACTGAAAAGAAACAAATGCCATTGGGACCTTCATCCTTCTCAGCATCAGCTGGGCAGCATGGGCATACATCCCCATGGTGAAAGCTGTGAGATTCCCATAAGGAAACCAAGGGAAAAAAGGAAAAAGAAAAAAAGGATCTAGAAAATATTTTTCTTCCTCTTTTAAACCATCAGCTCTCTCCTGAAACTTTCTGCACAGCAGTGAAGCCATGTACAGCAGGGAGGGTTATCTGCACTGCACAGCCATGAGACACAACCTTTTGGGACCTGAGGCTTCAGCAGCAGAAAGCCCAGGGAACGAGTGAACAGCAGAAAGAGAACAACAAGCACAGTATGAACAAACACAGGTTTTTACAGATTATTTTTTTTTCCTTTTTTTTTTTTGCAAACAGCAAAGCTGCAATGAAGAGGTAGGAAGACATCCACCCTCTTCGTAGAAGGGCCCATCTGTTAACATCTGATGAAGTTACACAGAACACGTGTGCCTCGGCTAAAATTACCCACTTCAGCATCAAGAGCCTGACTGTCATCTCCTCTTTCAGAGGGGGACAGGGCTGAAATCTCTCAGATTTTGATGGCCGTTAGGCTGCCTCCATCACGCAACTTGACTCTGCGAACTACTTCATCTATCTTTAAATCAGAGCAGGTGGGAGGAGGGGAACCGCCACTCGGCACCATGGTTTTCCTCAACTGCAGAGGAAAACTTTGCCTGTATGAACCCCGGGAGCAGCAGCATCCTCCTCTTTTCATGGAGGGGAATTTGGTACTAAAGCTGGACTTGTCAAAGCCTGAATTTGTCAAACAAAAGACCTCAACGGTAACAAAACAAGGGATTTGATAGCGTGGGGCTTTGCAAGCAACCTGCCTGGCATCTCTGCACCTCTGAAGCCCCCCCAGAGCATCCCTCCGGCCCCCACACACCCAGCCAGGACTTACCCTCCTGCTAGAGAAGTGCTCTTCCCGCACCGTACTCTCCGCCGTGTGCGGTAGACTCGGCATCTGCCTTGGTTCTCCCCTTTTGATGGATTGTCTTCTCACCGTGTGACTGGAAGGAAAAACAAAGCCCGATGTCAAGTCTAAGTGCTGCGCGTGTGTGTGTGCCTCGATATGTAACCCTTCTTCTGCAATGCTTTTATTTTTCCTATCCAACCTCTTAAAAACTGAGATGGGTGGGCAGGAAAGCAAAAAAAAGCAAGCGTGGATTCATTTAAGAAGCCAGCGTGCTCCAACAGGCTCACAAACAAAGATACAACACAGAAATATCAGAGTTTGATTTTTGAGGGTTCCTTTTTGCCCTTATAAGGAAAGGCAGCCTAAACCCTATTTTTAGGGCATATATTCCCCCAACCCTTAATCCCTCATAATTTCACCTTTCCAATTATCATCTCCCCACACTCCTCCATATCAGGGGGCTCTTGCTGATCTACACCACTTCCCTTTCCCCTTACACTTTGAGCCACCCTGAGCACCAAGATCAACCTGGGCAGGGCTGACCACCCATGCCAGGGACCCCCGTACCTCCCACATCCAGCCCATGCTGGCAGAAAGCCACAGCGCACCAACAATTTCCATTAGTATAACCTTTCCCTAAGTTCAAGGCAAATTCAGATCAAAAGCTGATGACCTGAGACACAACCAGCAGAGAGATGCTTGCACCACTTAGATTATAGCTGCTAAATACATAGACATTAAATATATTTATTATAGTTGCTAAATATTTGCTGAATCTAAATTATTCCGCCCTCTCCTCCTTACAGCAAAGTAAATGGGATCAGTGAAGCCAAAGCAATATGTTATTAAAAGAGAAAAGAAGATGACATGTTCCCAAAGCCCACTGCGTCTGCAGGGCAGGACACTCACCTCCTGGTAGGGATAGGGATGCGCACGAAGGCTTTGTACCTCAGCAGCTCCCTGTGAAACTCCTGGAAGTGCTTGAACTTCCTTTTCACCTGCCAGGTGAACTCTCCATGGGTCAGCTCGATGGTGTAAACATTGGGGCTTGGCACCTGCAGAGAACACCACCGCAAGGGATGCAGCTTTGAAATATGTCATTTTCCTGCAGCTCCTCCTCTAAAGAACCCTCATTCGTTTTTACTTAAGGATCATTCTGTCTCACAATCTCTTGTTCTGCTTTATTAGGTTTTATAGACAGACAGGTAACCTTCTCTCTCAAGCATTTTCTGCGACATAGGCAT
>NW_009612749.1:3512-13923 GCF_000690535.1 Cariama cristata | reverse complement strand
ATTCCTGCTTCCTCAGCCCATGAATAAGCACGTGCAAAAATAAACCACAAACAGCTTTTAAACACAAACCACAAACAGTTCTACAGAAACTAAATCAAACTTCTGGAAGTTCTGACCTTCTTTGTGGAAGTAAAGCGTTCGACTTCCAACACACGCACTCGAACAGGACATCCCATGAGGTACGTCTGCGTGCCCGGCTCTTTGAACCCATGGGTGTGATAGATGGCAGAGAAGGGAATGCATGCTGGAAGGACCACAAACCCCATTAGTTCAACAGCCTTGTGACAATCAACGAGGGCATGAAAGCCAGCAGATAGCTGCAGTACTTTAACATGGGAGCATCTACACACCAGCATTAATTCCACTAAAATATACCAGATTTTATTTAAGAGAGCTTAAACACAAGCTTTCACGGAAGGGACTTGACTTGAAGAGCTTAAGTGCTAAGAGTAATGCCTCTTGGTCCTAAAATAGGGTCAATGTCTGGGCTTGGTAAAATGACTGAGGTTGTACCCTGCCTGTCAACAGATTATTGGTTATTAAATCCAGGCAGGACATGGGGTGAGAACGTACAGGCATCAACTCACCGGTGCCTTTTGGGTCATTTAGCACCTCTGAGTCGACCTCCTCCCCCTCGAAATGAAGGTCGCTGGTGTCCAGGCTCTCAATGATGTTGCTCATGTCTGCAGCGATCTTCTTCAGCGTCAATGTAGCTGCATGGCTTTCGGCTCTCAGTGACATCTCAGGGACCTGCACACCGGAGCCACGGGGCGCTGGGGAGGAGGAAGGAGCAAGGCTGTCATCATCCCCTCTGCAACACCTTAGCACAGTGGGACTGAGGGAAACCCCTGGCAGCGTGTGGTTCCATCTTCCCTCCAGCCCCTTATCCACATTCATCCCAGTTATCCCCATCCTACACACCCGATGCAAACGCCCAGCCCTGCAGCAACAGGAAAACACTGCCCAGAGCAGTGAGAGCAGTGAAAAAACACAGGGAGCTTCAGGCTACAAGAGAAAATTTTCTCCCCACGCCAGTGACCACAGGACTCATGTACTCCAGTCATACTTTAAAATGGAAAATACAAAATATTTCACTTTCCACCTACAAAAACCTGCAGGGGGTTGGTTGGCTGTGGCTTAGCAGTACCTTCACATACTGATTTCAAAGGGAGAGCAAGAAAGCTTCTGCATCAACTTGCCTGATCATCTCAGCTACCTCTGTAATAATGACAACACACCAGAAAAAGCACAAACTGTATTAATGCCTGGCCAAATCCTAGACTGAATTCGCACAATGCTGCGTTTCCCAGGTTAGGCGGCACGGAGGAAAAGCTCACTCAGAAAATCAGTAGGCGTTTTTGTTAAGTGTTCTTCCTTTGATTGAACTAGTGATATAAACTCCTGGCATTATTAAGATTTCCTTTATTTCTATGCACCTTACACGACTGCCCGTGGTATCTGCGTGTCTCATGCTCTCCCACAGCTCCATCCTCTCAGCAGGCTCAAAAAATCACAGCCATGAGGGCTCCTGTGCTATGTGGGCACTGACGACTACAGCACCTCCCACCTTTATCCTCACCCACCCAATGCCAGGAGCCTGAGTCAGGGTGAAAACAAGGAAGGAAGAAGAAAAGAAAAAAAATGAGAAAAAAAAACAAACAACAAAACCAACAATTAAGCTGTATGCAAGCTTTCAGCACTTGTGAGTATTTGCAAAGCTTCTTCCTCCTCCTCCTCCAGGCTCTACAACTCGCAGTGGGGCTGCAGACCCGGCCGCTGGTCCCTGCACGCAGCCAAGCTCCAGCTCCTGGGCATCTCCGTGATACAAAGTCCATTCAATCTTTGTTCTGCTCTGAAATAAATATCACAGCTTGACAACCACACTGAAAAAATTAGAACGGGAGAAACTGGCAACATTTTACAGAAGCCAGTACAAGGATGCCCATTTATACTTGTGGGAGCTCTTACATTGTACAAAAGAATGATAAAAAAAAAGAAAAAAGTGCAATATTTCTGATGTTAAATTCTGCAAAGTACACCGTGCAATTATTCTTGAGTGAGCTCCACAGAAGGAGCTGGATATGCTGTAATTTGGAAATAATTTACCATTTTAATAATTCATGTGTTTAGCTGCTTTTGAAAGAACATTCTTTATTATCGTTTCCCCTTGAAACGAGTACACAAGGCTGATATCATGTAAGCCCAAAAACATGTGAAAATCAGCTGCCTTCAGAAAAAAAAAAAGTCCATTTGTACAGAGACTTGAATCAAGAAAAACTGTGTCAATCTCTTCTCTTATACCAAAGTAAATGGAGAATCAACAGCTTCATCTTGGGAGCAAGGGCTCTGAGGGTCTTGGTGGCTGATGGAAAGCCAGTTCTCACTGTCAGAAGCTTTACCCTTTCCTTTACCTGTTACTAACAATATACTGCAGGGGACTTTAATTACTCAGAGAGCATAAGGTACATTTTTATTTCCTTCTAGCAGTGAAGTCATTCCACCAGATATAGACTGGCTTTGGATGTTTGATTTTCTCCCTAGAAAGCAGACATACATAAATAGCATTCCTGGGAGGGAGGCCACGCTATCAGGCTTTCCCAAACAACCCTGGGGGGTGACAGGCAGGAGCCCAGAGCTGCCCCACACCAGGCAACAGCGCTTCCCCACTCTGCACCGATGCATACAATAAAATCCTATTTTATTTCTCATTCGGCACTCCATGCAAAGAATATTTTTGGCCATCTCTAGCTGGAAATAAAGCAGCATCTTGCTTTATATTTCTTCTGTCTGTATTCACATTTAGAAACAAAATACTGTTTGGTATTTTCAGTCTGAAGAGATGCTCTTGGTTCATGGAAACTTAACGTACTTTCCAAAAGAGGTTTGCAAGGTCGAAGAGAACACAAGCCCAAACACACTTTGTATGTGCCGTGCCAGCAATTACAGTTGAAGGAAACCAACAGACAAATACCACATCAACAGGGCTGGAGGAAGAGCACGCGGACAGGAGCCAACACGGAAAGGATGTGCATCCTCCCTCCTCCTCCTCCTCCCCTCCCCACTGTGCCAGGTACAGCTGGGCTCCTCTTGTCAGATTAACTGACGCAGTCGGTTAATGGATAAACAATTAACCAGTGTATGCAACGATTAATTGCTAAGGACCACTGCAGGGCTGCACAACTCCGGATTTTTTTTTTTTTTTTCTTTTTTAAAGCTAAAGCTGTTTTCACAGCTGGCACAGACAAGTTCTGGGACAAAGCAGAGTCGACACTCAGTTGGACCTGAGTCAGTCCCAGCAGCAAGATTCCCCCCATCGAGATTTAGAGCCAGATTACGGGCTCAAGAGGGAAAACGTGACTTGCCCATAGCCCTGCCAGAAGCCCCACGAACCTGGGCAGCGGTTGAGCTCCCCAGTCACAGCCGGTTGCTGCAGAGCCACAGGGCACAGGGCAAACCCAGTCCCAGGCAGGGAGGGCAGCAGAGGGGTCAGCTGGAACGATGGGATGTACCACATCCCTCTGAAAGCTTCTGCAAATAGCTTTATACGGCTCTGCTCAGTAAGAGCTATTTAACCTCTTGGCCAGAGTTTCCATGTGGACACTGTCTGCATTCCCATAGGCAAGCTGAGGAATGCACGGTTTAATCTGCAAAAGGCTGGGTGCAAACACACACCAAGCGTGGTTATCCGTGATTCAACTGTAAAATAGATGGGCTGCATCAAGAAGGCCTTGTCTATCCAGTGCCACTCACTGCTTGCACTTAATGACGGACTAGAGAATGGGCTTATAAAACTTGCTGATATTGTCAGCTTTGGAGGCTGCAATTACCTGAAGAATAGAGAGAGAACTCAAATGATACTGGTAAATTGCGGGAGGGTGGAAATAACAGGATGAAGTGTATTACAAGCAAGTGTTACATTTCAGTATTTGGCTGTTGCCATCCAGGATAGAAAATAAGCAGCAGTTTGTTAAAGGGGAAAAAAAAATAAGAAAAAAGAAAAGAAAACCAAAACAAAACAAAAGTCCAGGGTTTCAGTGGGTCAAGAATCAGTGATCTGAACAAAGGCAAAAACTGTGCCAAGACACACAAACAGGGCTATCGCCTGCAAGCCAGAAAGGAAGATAAGGTGCAGAAGACGGGAAGAGTCAGATCTAAAGCACTTGACCCATGAGAACACAGTGTCAGCACTGAGAGAAGGAAGAGACTTGGAGGAAACATGACAGCAGCCTGCAAGCCTGTAGAAGACTGCTGTGAGCAAGATGGACAAGAGGTTTGCTCTGAATTGCAGGTTTAAATTACAGACTAGGGAGAAAACCTCCATTTGATGGCAAAGGCATGGGACTGTCTGAGAAGTGGTTTGGAGAGTCCCCAGGGCTGGAGGTCTGCAAGGGCAGGAGG
Source organism: Cariama cristata (assembly GCF_000690535.1). Lineage (NCBI taxonomy): Eukaryota > Metazoa > Chordata > Aves > Cariamiformes > Cariamidae > Cariama > Cariama cristata. The sequence continues at coordinate 9,525 of NW_009612749.1, read as the reverse complement.
TCTGCAAGGGCAGGCTGCCCTTACTGACCTTCCCAGGGCAGGGGAGGAAGAACACCTGCCCCAGATCCCTCCAGAGACCCCCAGCACCCACGTACCCGAACCTGCCACCGGGGCAGCCAGGAGCTGGGACGGCGACCCGCATATTAACGGGAGGGAAGGTGCTGCTCTGGTTTCATCCAGTTCAAAGTCTGCCTGGGCAAAAGCAGCAAGGAGGAAAAACAACAATGGAAAAAAAAGTCAGCGGCAAAGGAAAACTTCGGAAAGAAGGAACAAACAAGGAAAAAGGGAGATGTAAAAAAATTGAAACAGGGGAAAAAATATACTAAAAAACCCACAAACACTGCTGACACTACCCTTGTCCAGCCCAGTTTTCCCGATTAATTATTTGCTCTTCCAAGCATAACTTAAGGTTTCTGCCTCCCTTCGCCGGCTGTCCCCACAGCACATGGGCCTCAAGTCTCTTGAGTCAGTAAAATATATACATTGGAAATAGTAGTGACCGCACCAAGAATCAAGATTTCAACTACAGGAAAAATTATTATAAAAGTCAAAATTAACTATATTAATCCCTAAGCCCTTGTGAATGTATTGCAAACCCCTAGCTCAATCTTTCAACTTTGCAAATCTGCTATCTATTTTTGTTATTTGCCATTTTGATTATGCTTTTACGGTTATTACTTAGGGGATCATATCAGAAGCTCAGCCTTCGCTAAAGAAACTAGGTTTCTACTTGTTGCATAGGACAACAAAAGCACAGCTTTAAAGGCATAGAAACTGGAAGGCAGAAAATGTATATTTTAGTAAATATTCATGAATAGTTCTGTGTTTCGAAGACATCCAAGTCCTGATGTGAAAATGTATGCAGCTGGTAAAAGCACAGACTACCTAAAATTTGGTCAGCCTAAGTTTATTCTCTTACATGTATCGTGGCAGATCTGCGACAAGCTCAGATAATCACAGCTCCTTAACAAGGTTACGATGCTGACGAGCACCACACAGAGCTACGAAACTGAGAAAGTCATCATTTGGGAAAGAGGGGAGGAGGGAAGAGAAAATACATCCAGTAAAAACAAGCATTTCCTGCTAATGCCTCCCAGGGTTTGATGCTGTGCATCAACTCCCATCCCCACAGTAAGAAACACCATAATCCCTGAAAATTACCCTCATTCCAGTTCTCATGACATCTCTCCCTATACAGTGACCTTTTGGCAAGGGCTGTGACAAGTGACCTCTGTTCCCACACTTGTTTTTGTCCTGCAGGCAGTGCCGGTGGCGGGACCCACGCGAGGCCCCTGACTGCAGTGAGCAAAACAGATGGGCTCGAGCTAAAACAGGGCATGAGATTATTTATTAAAAAAAAAAAAATAAACACAACAACAACACAAAACCCAAACAACTTGAGCCATGAATTTCCTCTCTGCTCCTGCTGCCAGGAGTCTGGGTGCCATACAGGCACCGAGAGCCCAGACGAGATGCCAAGGAAATCCTGTGCACAATGCCCTCAACAGCTATTTGCCCTGCCTGCTGGTGATGAATCTTTTCATGTAAACATTTCCTAATTCATCACATTTTAAAGCTAAAATTAGCTTTGGACCACTCCTTCATGGAGAAACACCCTCGGCTGACAAGAGACCTTTCTGAGGAATTACTTGCATGCCCCAGGAGGAGCCAGGCTTGTCACCATCCCCAGATTTACGCCCTGGCAGACTTTCCTTCCATAGCCCTTAGCAGGTGTCAGACCTCCACCAAGCAGCCAGCAAATGTCCCCCAGGCTCAAGGTCCCTGCCAGCACCTGCAAAGAGGGTCCTGCTTTTCCAGCCCAGGAACACCACATAGCCATACAAAGCAAAAAAGACACATGCTGATTTTATTTTTCAGTATACCCTCTCCCACTACTTAACCAAAATCCAAGGGCTCTTCTAAGTAGGATGTTACATTCCCTAAGTATGAAATTAAAAGACAGGAAGGGGGTCAAAAACGCTCAGCAATGACTTAATCCTGCTCTCAAGTTCAGTACATGGAAGCCATTCAGCTAAATGAGCAAGAGGCCAGCATGGCACATGGAGACGCTTTCCGAAAATCTGCCCTTCTGGATGCTCATACTACAGGGACAGCACAAGAGGATTAGGGTTTATTTTTAAAACACACAAAAACCCTTGAATAAGAACCAAAGCATTCCTCCCACCCTGGAAAGATCTGGAGCTGGAAAAAGACTGAAATATGAATCCAAATCAACAATAAACATCATGTTCAGACATCACTCTGACCTAATTTTCTTATCTTTGGTCCAATTCTGATAAAACCAAAATATTTTAAAGCACTGTTTCCAAAACAATTATTCTCACAAAGTTCCTACATTTAATAGTAATACCTCTAAAAGCAGGAACCAATTAGTGCTTCCCACTTTAATGACTGCAGCACAGTTCCCTGGTTCAGCTTTATCGATTTCCGCAGTCCTTTCCATGTGAGGCTTGCTGCCAAGCCACCAGCCTGCCCGGAGGAAAAGCTAAGTCAAGGGAATCCACACGGCCTCTTTGCAACAGGAGATGAGATGCTTCAAGACTGGGATTGCTTGGAAATAAGAGAGAAATCTATGGAAATCCCTGCTGCGTTGTCTCTGCTGGGGCAGAGCCCCTTCTGCCCCTGTCCTGGCTTCTGCAGCATCAATCCCACAGCGCTCCTGCTAGAGAAAAGGCGACAGAAAAAACAGGCAGGTCAAGGGAAATGATGAGGTAAGGCACTGGTCATCACAGTGGGCAGTGCTGTCATTACGTGGTGACTAACCCACCACTGTAGTCAGAAAACCCCTTTGTGCTGCATTTTTCATAGAATTGTTTAGGTTGGAAAAGACATCTAAGATCATGAAGTCCAGCCATTAACCTAGCACTGCCAAGTCCACCACCACACCCAGGTCCAGCCTAAGCATCAGGCACTTCCCAAGGACTCATTTTGTTTGCTTTACAGCAGAGTAAAAGGAAAACATAAACATCCACAGATGAGCAGCGGCTGCAGATCTCTCCCCTGCCTGGCAGCACACCCGGAGCACAGCCCCTGCTCCCTGGGCTGCCACGGGAAGCACAGCCAACCCCAGGAAGCCGATCATTAGGTATTAATCGGTGATTAATGCCGGCCCTTCACGTACTTATTCATCATCACATTTTGGATTCCTCAGGCACGGACAAGAGTGTTTAAGTACAGTACTTGCAGCTCATGCTGTGCATCCTCCCGGCAGCTGTGCTCAACCCCTGGCTCACCATGAACCCTCCACTCTGATGTGGACACAGCACACATGCTGCACCCCTAAACCTAGCAGAACTGCACATAACACCCTTGAAAGCCAGGAGAGGGGGTGCTCAGAGCCTCCAGCACCCAGTTACCTACCCCCAGAGACCCCCTAGCACTGTAACTGCAGACGGGCAAAGGGAATCGGGTGGCAACACCTTGGATATCAGCACCATCTCAGCCTCCCCAAACCCCACAACAGAGATGCAACAGGGAGCAGCCAAGGGAGTCTCAGCTTGAGGGTAAAAAGAGGGGCTGGAAAAAGGACCTGCTTCAAAGAGCACAAACAGTAGGAAGGTCAAAGGATGCAGTGCTTCAGAGCGCCGACAGACACACAGAGCTTGGCACGAGACAGAGACCACGAAAGCTTGATATAAAACCTAAAAGCGAGGAGCTTGCCAGGGCGATGGCATAATGTGAAGGACTCTTGGAGTAACCATCTCCACAACGATCAGAGGCGACAAGGACCACCATGGATGGTACGCATCGCTGCCACTATATATAGTTGAATACATCATATAAACACAGGACATATTTTCATGACCTAAACGTATAGATGTCTACATGCCTGAATATCCTGTACATCACTCAACACTATTCTGGTATCTCCCAGTCCTATGACTGATCCAGCGACCGCCACCTGCCAAGCCGCATTTCCACAGGGAATTTTGGTGGCTCGGAGTCAAGCAGGCGTGCTGGAAGGCAGACCAGCACCTCCATCCCTTGGGGGGGTTTAGGTGGCAGCTGATAAATGCAAACACAGATCTTCACATAACTCCCGCCAGCCAAGCTAAACCCAGGGAAAGCACTGCAGCCTGCGCTTGGGGAGGGATTTGGGTGACTGCGACAGGATCGCTCAGCCATCGCTCCCCAGCCCTGCACCCTGCACGGGCACTCACTCCCGGGGCAGCTGCTCGATAGAGGCAGAAAGCACAGGTACACATCAGCAGGTCACCTTCCCTGCTCCAGCTGCAACTCTGCTACTTATTTCCAAGTTTCCATTAAATGGGATTGTGATTTTTCTTTTCTTCTGCTGCTGTCAAAAACCACATGCAAAAGCACATGAAGGTACTAACTTTTTGTTGACCCTTCATGAGACTTGCTCAAAGAAATGAGAAATTTCGTAGGTCTCACAGCAACAAGGAGCAGCAGATTGAGATCATGAATTTTTACTAATAGTTTATTGCTTTAATAAAATGCTGTTTCCCTTGTCTTGATTTTGACCCGGCAGCCACCAGGTCTGTGTTTGCATGGTGCTGTCCCATGTTGATGCTTCCTGGTGGCGTGAATCAACCCCGTCACTGCGTGCACTGAACATTAACCTCTGCCAAACTGTTTGCTTACTGCGCGCGCAGCCCCTCAGGGATGTACTTTGGTAAAGCCAAAGCACGGGATGAACATCAGGTTCATGGGAGTGAGAGGAGCCGTGGCACCTCGGGGACACCATGCATCTCCAGCCGTCCCAGCAAGGGTATGTCGCAGGTTCTCTCTCTGCTCCTCGGCCAGTACCGCGCTGCTTCCTCATCCCAAATGGGACCCTGCAGCACCCCGAAAGCACTGTCACCTGCTGTCCCTGCCCAGGGCAGGGAGAGGCTGGAGCCACCAGTGCAAAGCCCCATGACATGATGCCGTCACTCGCATTGCCCCAAAATGCTCCCATACCCCTGCCTGCAAGCCTGGATTAAGCACCTTTCCAAACTGAAGCTAATGATTTTTTTTTTTTTGAGCAATGCTTTTAAAGATATTTCATACATTCTGGTTAATAAAGTCCACAAGAATTTGACAACTCCATCCTCAGCCAACTTCCACTCTTTAGTCTACCCCTAAAGCTACAGCACTCAACGGCCTCAGCTCCCACCATCGAGCTGGGACACCCACCCAGCACCACATGCCAGTTGTACAATAAGGCATCGAGCCCAAAGAGCCAGCAAGAACACGTACCAGAGGAGACAACAAGTGGGTGCATGCCTGCTCCTGTTCTGCATTTCCAGAAGCAGCTGCTTATCCTCAGACACGGCCAACAGCAAGCTCCGACACAGACAAACATCAGCCCTCGCCCTCCCTTTCACACCCAGAAATCTCCTACCAGCTCACGAACAGCTTCATCTGTGGACCTAGGATAATACTAAGGTCTCCCAAGAACTGCATTTTCCTGCTCCCTGGCCAGCTAAAACAAATACTTGAGAACTTTTTGTTTACCAGAAGAAAACAGGCGGCTTGAGGAAGTCCCAGAGGTAATTCTAACAGAAGCTGTAAGCCAAGCTCAGAGGGCAAAGGCAACATTGCCCCCAAGACTTTACGGAGAGCTTCAGGTGGCTTTGTGAATCAGCCTCTCCCAAGGAGACCCCCATGGGATCATAGCATGACACAGGGTACTCAAGTCACTGAAACGTTAGTTTTTCTACACTTTGAAGTGTTTGATGCATTATCAGAATTAAGGATGAATAAATAATTACAGAAGTTCAGTTCTGATTTCACAAATAACTCTGGAATGATGGCTGAGGTTTCAGATCGGTGCCTGCTGTTTTTTGAACCAAGGCAAATTCAATAGAAAATTGCTCATTATGAAGAAGTAACTTGCAGAAACAGAATAGTTCCCCTATACTTCTTGCTTAAATACAACTAAACACCTGCAAACTTATGCAAAAGAGCTCATTTACACACATTGACAATACTGACAGCTTCCTTAGAACAAAATAGATGCCTTGGATATATTTTTTTTTAACTCTTT
>NW_009612749.1:0-3467 GCF_000690535.1 Cariama cristata | reverse complement strand
TCCCAGAGGGGGGAAAAAAAAAATGCCTCCATCAAGCTGGCACAGAAGCACGCTGATGGCAGGCAGTGAAAGATGATGCTCGTGTTTGAACTCAAATCTAGCCTTAGTTTGTTCCTCTCCCTCATTCCTCTCCCTTACCCACGTACCCAGAGCTCCAGTACCTTATGAGCAACACAGGTGCCTGAACAAGCTAGAGATATCCTTCAGCTCTTTCTCATTTTGTGAGAACTCCTGTACAGTATTTTTCCACACCTTCCTAGAGGAAATCATAGCATTGAGGTTATGCCTTACAAGCTTAACCCTCCAGGCCTCACCACAAGACGGGCAGCTGCACACAATGAGCCAAAAATTAAATATTACTTTTCCCTCAACTGCCACGACCTTCTGGATCGGCGCTGCTCAGAAAGGTGTCTGCAGACAGTTTTCTACATGTACAAAAAAGCTGTTTGGCAGAACGAAAAGCAATAGCCTTGAGAGAGAAAAAAAAACCCCGAGCGGGCTCAGACAGCAGTTCCCATCTCGCTGATTCTTTCTCCCAGTGAACAAAACGGCCTTTTTGCCATAATTGCTGCCAAAACTCAGCGGGATCAGGTCTAACCACAGAAATTTCAAAGCCACCGTGAGTCATCTACTATTCTTTCTTGGTAAGACTTAACACTGGGCAGGACACTTAAAAAAAAGTAATTCAATTTGCAGGAAACCTCTGTCATGGAAAAATACACTTCAGAACATCTCATGGGGACTACATAAATAGACATTTAGAAAGAGGAACGAGAGTCCAAAGCATTTCTTCCCCAAAAGAATACAGTACACTGCCTGGTCTCCAAATTGTTTCAGCAGCCCTTCAGCTGTGACAGAAAGAAGACAGCTGAGCTTCCTGGGAGACCCCAGCACCCACGGATGCTTCTCACCACACTCAAGAAAACATCAAGCCAGGCAGATTTGCGTTCTTCATATGGAAAAGTCAACTGCATCATGTAACTGCATCTTACTTGAACAAAAAGAGAAAATGCAGGCCCAAAATACCCACTTGCTTTATCCCTTGTGTCACATTCAAAGTTTATTGAGAGAGAGAAAATATTTTTTTAAATTAAAAGAAAACCAAAAACCAGCAAGATTGCCTTTGGCTAGGTAGTGGGGTGCAGTTATGAGGTACTGCCATGGCCACAATCCTCCTGGTTACTGAAAGGGCTGGAAATGTGCAATTAATTACTCTTGCTGGTTGAGTTTTACCCTGGGGATCCCTGGAGGCTGCAAGCAGGAGTCAAGCCAGTTGATGGTGAAAGAAGCTCATGCTGCGAGGTGCATCTGATCCGAGATGCAGCCAGCAGCGTGTGTTCACAAGAGGGCTATGTTCTGGGTGGGGGAAATAGAGACCTGGGGAAAGAACAAGAAATGAGGATTTCTGATTAAAAAAAAAAAAAATCCTCCCAAAAGTCTACTGGTAAAATGGGTGGTTTCTGGGAAGCGGCTCTGTGATGCGTCAGTGTCGGTGGCATGGAGGAGCCCCACAGCGCATCACCCGTGGGACCCTGATGGAAGAGCCGAGAAGCAAGTTCCTGCACGGCAAGACAACCAGAAACACCAACTGGCTGTGAATCACCCGCTTGCACAGGCTTGGACTGAAGCCATCAGAGTGCTGCTCTGTGGGACATTGTCTGCCTGATACTGCCTTTTGTCTCTGGGCACTGGAACGCTCATCCCGGAGAAGAGTGGTCCCTCTGTGCCCGGACCACCTTCCCCAGCCGTGGGGACGGAGCTGTAAACAGCCCCCAGAGCTGGGGAGCAGCACCAGGATCCCCCCACGCCTGCCGCCAGCCCTGGGGGAGCCCAGGAAAGCACCAGGTGTTTAACAGTGGATTTATCTTATTTCACACACACACAAAAAACCTCCTCATGTGAGGGCTGCACACGAGGGCTCACTGCACTGGCAGAAATAAAATCTAAGACACTCACAGTTTGACCTGAAAAATGCAATGAAGGAAATTACAATTTAATTCTTCTTCCACCAACAGAGGTGTAAACCAGAAAAATAACTCCCAACGCCATGAATATTCTGAATATTCACTGTTGCCAGTATAGGTAAACAGGACTCCACACCCAGGAAAAAAAGTCTTTCTGTGGAGGAAGCCTGCAAATAGCGATGAGGTTTTTCATCCTCAGCTCCGCATCTCCTCTCTCAGAGGCTTTCCATACCCCACCCCAGCTTGCCCAGGGTGGGCAACGGAGGGATGGCTCCTTCTCTTCTGCAAAATGTCCACCCCATCACCATTCACACTGTCTTTTTATTACAGCCTTTCTCCCTAGAGAGTCAGTTCCTTAGTGCAGAACACCATTTCTTATTTACCTATGCCCTCTGTGCCAGAAAAAAGGGGATAGAGGAGGAAGGGACAATGTCATTGCACTAATGGAACTAATGCAAACTGGCTACTTTCTGTCAAATCCTACTAAAGGTCCAGCACAAGTATTTGTTGGAGCTCAATAAAGTCAGCACTGCGTCTCCAGGGTGTAAAGAGGAACCTTTAAGGGAAAACGGTTGCAGACGCACAATCATCCAAAGAGCACAGAGGTGTGAACGCCGCATGCGGCCAACACCAGCTCCGGTGCCGACTCGGCGCAGACAAGCAGATGTGTGCCAGGGAGACACTGCCAGGTTCCTTCCCACCCAGCCCCACTCTCAAACACGTTTTCTTGGCAACAAAGCAAGCACATTAGCCTGATAAGCTTGCTATCACGAGGCGATTAGCTCAATATTAAAATCCTGCATCCCTTTTTGGCAACAATCCCTGACCACAGGCTGCGTTGTCACCCTGCCGTCCGTGCCGGCATGCCATGCTCACTGCCAGAGCAGCGGCAGGTCCTTCTGGTAGTTGCTCGATCTCCATCCCTGACCCCTTTTTAGCAAGTTTTCCCTCACCAGCATCTATTTAGACTCATGCAAGCTGAAGCTACTTTTAAATTACAAGTTTTTATTCTCAGAGGCAAAACTCACCTTCCCACCAGGGTGCATGGCTTCCTCTCCTCCCTGGCGAGGATGCAGCACAGGCCAGGGGGATACCTGGCCCCAGTCCAGCTCATTTTGGGGTCCCAACTCTCCAGCATGGGAGCAGTAGCCACCAGACAGCTTCGCTCCCCCTCACCGCACCAGCAGATGGGTGCCCAGGGGACATGGCACCCCAGCATAGGAGAGCTGTCTGACAGACACGAGCCCCGCTCCTGCTTCGTTATGTAAACCCCCAGGTTTTGGTGTTTATCTGCTTTAAGGATCTAGAAAACACTAAATGCCACCACAGCGTGTGGGCACAAGGAGCGAGGGATGCGCGAAACGCTCAGGGTAGTGGCGATGGCACGCGATGCCGACCCCAGTGATTAGAAACCTCCCACTATTATTGCACGGAAACAGAGAAAACTCTGAATCCTGAAGACACAAATATACATACATATATATATAAAATCACACAGAAATA
>NW_009612748.1:12104-12317 GCF_000690535.1 Cariama cristata | reverse complement strand
AATAATCTAACTTACTGTAGTTTTGCTAGGGTTGCTTTTTGGGGATGGGGATACTTTTCTATCCAACCCTAAAGCCAGGTAGCGCGTTCAGGGCGAGAAATTGCTCTGCCTGCCGTTGTTAGTCTGCATCGAGGTGTCTCCCTGCCTGTGAGTATCAATCCAGGTCGCTGTCGGTGCTCCTCCGTGATGATTTTGGGGGCTCACACTGAAAGC
>NW_009612748.1:1998-12014 GCF_000690535.1 Cariama cristata | reverse complement strand
ACTTTCACTTTGAGCCCGTCTCTCCGGGGCTTCTCCGCTGCCAGCAGCCGGGGATCTCCGGTGCAGTTTGCCAAGGGCAAAATTTGCCAGGCACCGCGGAGGAAAAAGATCATTTCTTCTTCTGGCAAGCAAGGGCGCAGGCATCGCAGCTTTTAACCCGTTGCAGTTGCGCTTCCTAAGCGCTTTGTCCCCTGCCTTTCGGGTTTTTGGTGGTTTTTTTGGTGGTTGTTTTTTTTTTTGTCTGGTTCATCTGATTTCTCGCTGGGAATTTTCAGATGATGTAATAACCTTGGCGGGGAGGATGAGAGCCGGGGCTGTCGGGCTCAGTCTGGTTGCCATCTGCCGGTCCCCGGGAGGCCTGCACTGAAGGAGGAGGAGGAAGAGGAGGAGGAGGAGGAGTGATGGTGTCACTTGCTGCACGGACTCTGGTGCAACCGATGCTGACAACAGGGCAGTGGCAAACCAGCAAATCACTCGTTTTCTGCTGACAACATTTTATCTTGGTTTTTCTCCTCCCTTCGACCTGTCCCCTCCTTCTGTAGATCTGTGGGATGCTGGGATGGAGGGAATTTTGAGGAGAAAGCCAAAGATTAGCAAAGAGAAGAGGCTGTTTTCCCCAGTTCAGCCCGGTGGTGCTGCAGCCTTGCTGGCAACATCCTTAAAGGACGGGCTTGGCCCCTCTTTGTTCTTTGGGACATGTCTCCACAAACCAGTAGTGGTGGCCGAAGAGCTGCCATCGCACTGTGATAGCCCTTCCCTTAGCAAGTGGATGGGGCTAAACCAGAGCTTTAACCATCAAGGTACTTGAAATGCAGCTGTCCTGGCTATTTTCTGAGAGCCAAGTTCCCCCCGTTAACAAGAGCCAGTTCCAGCCCGTGCTCTGCCAGCTCTCTCCATCCCGTTTGCCTGCCTGGATCTGCTGGGCCTTTCCAATCCCTGGAATTGGTGGGGAAACACTGGGGAGGGGTTGAGATACCAACCATTGAGACTACCAACAGGGCTTGACTCTTTGCCACTTGCCCTCTGAGATGATCTAGATGCAATTTCTAAATCCCACGGCAACTCCTAATTGCATCTGCATCCCCTCCGCAGGCGCGGAGTGAGGAGCTTTATTGCTTGGGCAGGGCCTGGGAAGGTTCGTCTCTGCTCAGGGTGGCTCCAAAGTCCCTGTGAAAATGTCATGTGAGCTTGAGAGAGGTGGAGGAGGGATGTTTGTACTACTGATGCTCATTTTAGGGCTTTTAACTCCTAGTTGTGGCAGCGTGAGTTTGCATCGGGCTGCGTGTCCTGCTGGCGACGGTCTGCTGGTCTGTACTGGGGGAGGAGAGCGGATGGGTGGCATCTCAGACCACGAGTGCTGGGGTATAATGGTCTTACGGGTGTAGCTGGAGAAGATAAATTCATGTCTCAGTAGTTCTCCTGTTAACCCTAAAGGTTTTAGTACTTTTCTGAACTAGGGTTTTGGCTTTCAGGCATAAAAAAGAGAGCTGGGTCTTGGAGGAGGCTTAGGCAGCAATATTTGGTGATCAAATCTGAAGTTTGAAGCTGTGAGTATGAAAGGAAGGCTTATTTGTGAGACTCCTGAGGCTGGAGTAGTTTGCTACTCCAGTTAATGGTTTTTATAGTCTACCTTAGCCTATCTGCACAAGAAATACACTGAATAATCTCATTAGCGTTCGGTCTTTCGGCTGAGGTCAGGAGTGCACGCCTGTATGGGATTTGGGAGAAACAAAGCTTGAGAGATGTGAGCAAAAATAGTGTCCGCCGGATTGCACAGCAGTACAGTGTACTGGTGCTCATTGTGACACGGTGGGATTAAGTAGGGACCGGTATTCTGGGTTACCGTCAACTGTGGTATGCACGGAAACTCCAGGCTGGAAGTGCATCGGTTACCCAGATAATGACGGGTGAGTTCGCCTGCTTGCCGGTGGCTGCGGGACCCGGCCGTCGAGGACCCTGTTTGTCGAGTCTCTGAAGTGTGCTGGCTTACACAACGTGCGGTAGATGATGGAGGTGCCACATCGGGCAGATTAAGGTCACACAGTACTTGGGTGGCTTTTGGCTTGACCTGAAATTGAGGATTTAAGCTGAATTTCTCTCTTCCAGCCCGCACCTCTGTAGATTTGATGTGCTGAGTTATCTCAGATTCTTGGAAGTCAGATCTGAGATAGCGGAGTTGAGCGTGGCAGTACACAAGATACCTTCAGCGGTAAAGACGCATGGATTTTCTGACAAAGGCTTCGTTTTCCTGCCGGGATGTACTTGGGCTGTGCATCCTGTAGGAATGTCCTTCTCTCAAAGAGCTTCAGATTAGAAATGTTGGGTCCTGACATTGCAGGTCCTCCCTGAACGGGAGGAAGGCGTAGGCAAGCCTGGGTTTTACAGTCAACACCTGTATGTCAAGGGCTGTTCTTACTGGGGGACTGGGAGGGGATTATGGATCGCAGCTTTCTGGGGCATAATTTAGTTAATTTGAACACCATGTTTCGTATCCTTCTGCAGATGTGCCGACGAGCCTGCACTTCCAGAGCATGTTGAAATCTCAGTGGCAGAACAAACCCTACGAGAAAATTAAACCTCCCAAAAAGCTCTCGCTCAAGCACAGAGCCCCCATGCCTACCAGCAGCCTGTCTGACCCTGCTCGCAAGGACCGCCACAAGCTGGTGAATTCGTTCTTCACTGCAGCCAGTAAGTGTCCACCACATACAGAAACATTACCCAGCTTTGTACCCAACAGCCGTGCAATCTTGGATGGAGAGAGGTGGAGGATACCCTTTAAATTCAGCTCTTGGGCATGAGGCCATGGTATCGCAGGCCAGGGCTGAAGGTGAAGTGTGTGCAGGTTGTGAAGTTCAGGCTGGTCTCGGTCCGTAGGGACCTCTCCTTGATCAGTCTGAGGCTGTGCTCACGCTGACACGGGCAGTACTATGGCTCGTTCTGCTCTGAGCACATCTCTGCAGCGCCCTGAAGGTGTTGAGCCCGACCTGTCTGGATTTTTGGAGCTGGTAAACTCTGCCCGAGTCTCCTGTGCCAACAGAAAGAGAGGTGAAAACAGGCGTTTCATAGCTCTTTCTCTGTTCCCCTCCTCAGAGCGCTCACATCAAAAAATCCAACCAGACAAGGCACACAGGCCATCTTTAGACGATTTTACGGCCGTGTCCAAGGCCGAGAGAGCGCAAGAGCGCTCGCTTGTCCAGCCTCCTGCCTATGACAAAAAGCGATTGCGAGACTGCTCATCTGAGAGGAGTGAAGGTAGGCTCCCACGGCCAGGTCTCTCGGGGGGAGCTTGGGCTTTGCTGCGTATCCAGCCTCTCTTCCCCCTTCAGCCTCGGCGAAGGGGGAACGCACTGCTTCTGGGCCTTGTCACCACCGCAGCAATGCCTCGTCTGCTCTAACTGCTTCTTTCCCCAGGGCCTCTCAAACTGGCAGTCGCCATCAGAAGGTGCTTCTCTTTCATGCAAAGTACTCCTCAGCACTGACCATTTCTGGTGCACATGGTCCTTTTCAGTCCACCACCACCCCCTCTCTTTGGGTTTGGTGGGGGTTTGGGTTTGGGGGTGTTTTTTGATGCTAATGTCATTCTTCATTTTTCTCCCATCCTCCTTGTGTAGTGTTGAAGCATCACACGGACGTCGGTGGCCCAAGCTACTTGTCAGCAGCTGCGACCCCCACACCTCACAGCCCCATAGCACGGCAACTGTCCACCTCCTCAGAAGGCTCTGCTCCTGCCAGCACGAGTTCGCAGGGCACCTCCAGCACAGCCGTAAGTACCTCCTGCCTTTCTGGAGAGGTTTCTGAGCTCGGCTCCATCATGGGGTCTCAGCTTTTGAGCAGTTCAGGCACCCTAGGCTTGAGAGTGCTCAGTATTTCTCTTACCATGCTGGACCCATTGTTTCAGCTGATGGTAGGGTTGCTGGCCCTCTTTTTTGACTCTGACTTTGGGTCTGCTGGGGTTCCTGGATTGATGTTGGCTGTACGGAGAGCCAGTCAGCTGCAATTACGGGTTCACTGTCAGCTCAGTAACTACTGGTAAATGTTCCTGTCCTCAGTAGTCCCCTGGCTTTGTTCCACACCCGAGTTTTGGGTTCTGAAGTTGTCTGGGGATGCCAGGAAGAGTGAGTAGAAAAGCTTAGCAGCAGCAGTGTGCTGCTGCTGGTACAACGGTGCTCCCACTGAGAAAGTTTCCCCTTCGTGTCCTCGGGGCTGAGTCACAGGGCAGTGGTACAACAGTGATGGTTGAGATCTTAACTTTCACCTGTACGGCAGCTTCAGCAGTTGCTTAACTCGTACTGTCTTCTGAGACATGCTCAGCCTCCCAGCATGCTGAAGGATGACGGGATTTGGGACCTTTATGAAGCTGGGTCTAAAAGTTGTCGGTGAGCAGGATCGTAACTCCCTCCCACTGTGCTCTGGGACAGCCCGATGACACAGCTCCTCTGCCAGACCTCATCCATCCTCCCAGCGCCTGACCCACGGTAACAGAAGCCCTTGATTAAAGGACTGAATTCTGCTGAACTCTTAAGTGTCCCAGAGAAGAACCTGGCCTCTGTCTGGTTGGTAGTTTGTGCCACAGCCAAAGCTGGATGTCGCCCAGGGGTAACGGAGCACATCTCCTTGAACCCTGATAGCAAAACCAGGGTGGTTAAAAGGCGTCTGTCCATGGCAGAGCTGAGGGCACCAGTTCCAGCTCAGCCTTGTGTGCCCTTGTCCTTGCTCCAAGCTTGTTGCTCTGGGGCTGACAGGTCCCGGCTGGGTTCCTTCACTGTGGAGTTTGCTGTTGGTGTCATCAACTGTGACATCAGTGATGCGCCCTGTGATGGCACAGGGTGTCTGAAGAACCCAGCAAGCAATGGTACTTTGGTGTGAGTGTGCTGGGTGTTTTGGAAAAGAGGACAGCTCTTCTCAGCAGCTCTAGTGTATCAAGATGACCTTTCCTTTTGCATCATACACGTATCTTGGTCTTCTCTTGCTGCTTTTTCCACTGCCCTTTCACAAGCTCGTTCAGAAAAGCACGATGAGATGTCTTCTCTTCAGCAACAAGTCCTGCAAGACCCCGTGGCAGACTCTGCGGTCTGGGCTCAAGGGTCCGGGTCCTGGGTTCAAGCATCCCAGTTTGGCGTGGGTTTGCGTGTGCTCCCCAACCGGTGGGTGAGGCCTCGCTGTTCACTGTGACACGTTCGGATTTCCTTGCTGCCGTGGCAATAGTTGCCCACGCACTCCGTCCTCATCCACCTTCACACGAGTGCTGGGGTTTGGCTGCGACGGGTCCCTGGCAGTTGAATTCCCGCAGGTTTTTACACTAAAAGCCGCAGGAATCAAAGGATGACTCCGGTAGGAAGAGAGTCCGTTTGTGCTATCAGGCTGATCCATGAGGATTCGTGTCACTGTACCCTCGGCGCTGCTGTCAGAGGTTTGGGGGAGGTTTTTCAATAGACAGATGGTAGGAGAGCACCCAGCGTTCAACCGGGTTTAAATAGCTAAGTGTGGAGCTTATTTCTGTCTTAGAAAATCTATTCCAGTCAAACGCGCGATACAGATGGAAGCTGTTAGGCTCTTAGTACAGCTGTCAAAACCCGAGATGAACTCCGGTCTGACTGCTTCACGTTCCTCCTCTTGTCACAGCGTCACCTGCGGTGAGGCCAGGACACGAGCAGGGGGGCTGTTTCCAAACAGGACAGTTCTTCCCTCTTTCCTGATGGGCTCCCTGCCTTCTTTACGTTGGCAGTAGGGAATTGGATTATATGGGAGATGACTCTTCTTGCTGGGTCGTTTTATGAGCCGGATGAGTCTCCTGATGGGCCTGGCTGTGGAGGGGCTGGTGCCAGTGTGGAGGTGGTGGTTGGAGCTCACCAGCCCTTGCTTCACCTTGCTGCGGTGTCTGCAGGGCCACCGCAGCCCTTGCCCTTGTTGGTACCTTCCAAGGTAAGGATTTTTGGCTGGGGAGAAGACTTGCAGCAAGCAGTAGGTAAACTCCATTCTGATGCAAATTGCTGTTGGTTCTTGAGTCTCCTTGGGTCATACAAGGCCATTTCTTATGAGGCCACGTCCTTTTTCCATCAATGACTTAACATGACAAAAACCTGCAACCCTTTCTCACGTGCTTCTTGTCTTCACCTTACAGCAGCCGAGGAGGAGGAGAGGCGAAAGTTCATTTGATATTAACAACATTGTCATCCCGATGTCCGTTGCTGCGACGACTCGTGTGGAGAAACTGCAGTACAAAGAGATCCTCACACCCAGGTACGTGCCTGATCCCCAGCTCCTGCGGGATTGTTACGTGCCAGGCTTTCATCGTGCCGATGTCTTGTCAGAAGGTCAGCTCTGGCATAGGGCTTTTGCTCCCAGTGGCTGCCAGTGCTGGTGAGGAAAGGGGCTTTCTTCTTCCTTGGAAATAAGAGAAAGTTTGGAAAACTTCTCATCATACCATTGATGGAGACTTGCTAAGTTAGGGAGCATATTGTCTGAGTGTCCCTCGTGCATGAAAGCCAGCAGGCCTGCTGAGGTCTCTTTGTGCGATGGAAAGTTGTCCCGGTTGTCCTCTGTCCTGCTGCAAAGCTGCTGAGTGTGTTGAGCCCAAGGTCCTGGTGGTTTCCCAGCTCTGCACGTTGGGCGGTGGGGGTCTGGGCTGGGTTAACGCTGGCGTGCAGGAGGAGAGCCATTGCCTTGGGTCGCACCGACCAGGAGAAGCGTTCCCACGCCTGGGCAGTGGTAGGAATCAGAAGTTTTCTGTGCCCAAGCTGAGTGCGAGGAGGTGAGCTGTCGGCCCTCGTTTGGATGTTCTTAGGTTAACGTCATGGACAAGATGAGTTTTTGCACCTGACTGCTTGGTGGGAGTGTGCTGACACGCTGCAGCATCCTCATCCAAACTGCCCAGTTTCCAGTCCTCCTTTTTCCTCCCAGTTTTCCAGGTCTCTTTCCCAACTTGCCTCTTTTTTCCTGGCCCTACATGCCCTTCCCAGGCCCATTTCAGAGCAGGGCAGGGAGGGAGCCTGTTGCTGAGCCAGAGGAAGAGGAGGAAATGCTGCAGCATCTGCTCTGCTTCCTCTGCCCTTGGCAAGCGCCGGGAGCTGGGCAGGGAGGCAGAGAGGAAGGGCTGCGGCGGGAGGACGCTGGTGGCCTCGCTCTCCGTTCCTGACCCTCCCGACGTGGAAGGACGTCTCCTGTGGGTCCCCCAGTGTTGCACTCAGTGGGTGCGAACCCACTCCAAAAAGATGTGCTCAAAAATGGATCAAGCTAACAGAGGAAGGGGACAAGACAACCCCTTGTCTGATACCGCAGGAGGGATTTCGGTAGACAAATGTGGCCACCTGGCTTAAAACTGAGCCTAAGTACATTGCTCATCGTGGCAGGCTTAGATTTTTCCTTTCCCAAAAGACGGTGTTAGTGCGTGCAGGGCACGTGGTGCCATGCTTGGCTGTGCCTGTGATTGACTGCCCTCTGATGTTGTGCCTTGCAGCTGGCGTGAAGTGGATATCAGCGCTCTGAAAGCGAACCCTGATGAAGACAATGAGGAGGTAAGAAGAATTTTATTTCCAAGTTCATGTGGGATGGGGTTGGTTAGCGGCTGAACAACGTCTGCGGAGGACGCTGGAAGGGAGCGGACGCAGGGACCTGAGCAGGGAGGTGCGGATCCTCTTCCTTTTTTGCGATAAAATGGCACAATTGGCCTCGCAGAAACCAGCCTGGTGTTGGTTCCTTTTCAGGAAAGGCGCGATAAGGCAGAAGTTGGATTAACTGGCTGGGTACAGCCGAATCTGAGGTCTGATTGCTGTCAGGAGACCTCTCTGGGCAGCAATCTTTTTATAGAATAGTCTA
The DNA here is from genome assembly GCF_000690535.1 of Cariama cristata. NCBI lineage: Eukaryota > Metazoa > Chordata > Aves > Cariamiformes > Cariamidae > Cariama > Cariama cristata. The sequence goes on along the minus strand of NW_009612748.1, from coordinate 4,199 downwards.
ATCAAGAAATCATGACCAGTCACACCGCTATAGTTATTATTTTAGCTATACTGATAATGATGGTATTTCCTTAAACCTCTGTGTGAGTGCTTTCATTCTGGGCTAAGTGGCTTTCCTTTGATTTTTAGTTCTTAATCTCTTCCTAAGCAATGCAGACTCAGTTTAACAAGGTGCTCTCGCACTCACCGATAGCATCTGCCTCCCTCCAGACGTAAATACTTCTTTAAATCCAGCTAATGCTGGAAAAAACTGCACATAGATGCGTGTTTAATGTTTTAGATGAGGCTTTGAGCAGCCTGGTCTGGTGGAAGGTGTCCCTGCCCATGGCAGGGTGGTTGGAACTGGGTGAGCTTTAAGGTCCCTTTCAACCAAACCTTTCTGTGATACGATTAATATAAGGCGGCTCTGACCAAAACCCTGTCCCCTTCTCTTTCCAGATCGAGGACTTGTCTGATTCAGCTTTCACTGCTCGGCATGGCAAGTGCGAAGAGATGGAGCGGGCCCGGTGGCTTTGGAGCACGAGCGTGCCGCCGCAGCGGCGGGGCAGCAGGTACGCCTGCCGGCACGGTTCCTCAGCACTGCCCCAGGGCACCAACGGCACTCGAAGGCAAAGAGCATCCAGTGGGATCCTCTTGGCCAATGTGTCGTTCCCAACAGAGTGGGATGCTCTTGGGAGCAGGTTGTGGAGGCTTTATTAGATTGACCGATCCATAAAAATGGTTAAAAGCTTGTGCGGGTATTGGAAAGTTTGGTCACCATCCACAGGAGCAGCTTGAGGAGCCCTTGTAGGAGTGGGGTGTAGTCTTGCTTAGGTGGGGGTGAAGTTACACACCAGGTAAGTTGCGGACAACCAGCTTGCACCATTTGTTTGGATTCTGCTTTCTCAAGCACTTTCCCCGCTCTAGAAGCGTGGAGGCTGGTGCGGCAGCTTTGGGAGTCCCGAGAAAAACAGAAGGGCTGAGCCGGGCACCCTTCAGGCAGGAGCAAGGATCGGTGGTTGTTCTCAGCGTTACGCTGTCTGTCGCATCTCTGCTCGATTGCTTCAGAGCTGTCCTTGCGTTCCTCTGATGCTTGACACTTGATTCCCTTTCTGCAGTGTTGTCTTGTGAGTGGGTGTCTAAAACCACACACAGTTTCCAGCTGTTGATCTCATCATAAACCTGCATAAGAAGAGATCTGCTCTTCTCCCTTTGATTTCCGATGCTTGCTTTGGTTTTGAACCACCCTGCGCTCGGGCAGAAATACTTGCTGAACTACAACTGCATGCAAACATGCACCCGGTCGCCTTAGTCTGGTTGTGGTTTCAGGTTAGCCTTGTCGGGCGTGTGCGATCGTGCAAGGTTTCTGCAAGAACTTTCTGCAACTGCAAAGGTAGCGTTTGTCAAACTCCATTTGTGCTGCTGTTGCCTCGTTTCATCTGCAGCTGCATTTCCCAGTGCTGGTGGAGCGTGGGACCTTTTGGTGTTTCCTTACAAATTTCTTCGGCTGGTTTCTCACATCTGATAGCACTTCACCATAACTTTGTTTCTTTAAAGACCCTCTTGTAAGGACGTTGGTGAAAGAGGCTGTGTTGAGGTCCTGGCTTGGTCGTTGAGGTGAATTCAAACTTCATCTCGTAGGTTTAGGAATGCTGGTGGGAAAGGACTTCCAGAGGTCTCTGGAAGCAGGAGACCAGGTTGGCCGTGGCTTTTGTCTGGTCATGGTGTGAACCCCTCCAAGGATGGAGATTCCCCCAGATCTGGGCCGGTATTCCCAGGGAGAGATGGGGATGTACGTGTCCCTGCTCCGCTGGCCACGTTCCTCGGCACGACCCGGGACGTGGTTTGCTGCGTTCGTGCTGAGAGTGACTTGGCCGAGTTCAGCTTGGCCTTGGCCACGTCCCGAGCTGCTCCTCAGCAGGATCCTTGCTCGCTCCCTCCATTCCCATCCTGGGGTTGTCCTCTGCGGCTCTTTTAGTCTTCCTTTAGAAATTGCCGGAGCCCCTCATGGCCTGGTAACTTCTTGTTGCCGTGATTTGGGCAGTGCCTTGCTCCTGTGGAGTACCTGGGCCAGGTGACGCCAGCAAACACCGGGGTGAACTCGCGTCGTTTCCCTTAAATGTCGCGTGCTCTGTGAGCTGCTCCAGCAGAGCTGCTGAGCCTCTTGTGGTCTGCGTGCGACAGGTCGGTTTGGGTTTTTCCTGTAGCAGCTCTTCAATTGCA
>NW_009612748.1:1344-1967 GCF_000690535.1 Cariama cristata | reverse complement strand
GACTCCCTCTGGCTTGCTGGAGGTGGAGCTGGTTCGTTGGTCTAATTGGGGCTGGGTTTGTACGTTCTGACGAACATTTTGGCCCTGGTAGATTTTGGAATCTGATCCTTGATTGCCACTTGCTGTTGCGACTCATCTTGAAGAGCTGCACGCAGATGCGGGGACTCCAGTTGGGTTTCTCTGTTTGCAGCCTGTGGGTCTTTTTATCTGGGAATCTGTGTAGGTATTCAAACTTTCTTAATTCTTGGTTTAAATCTTCTGAAGTCGAGGGGTTTGACAGTGCTCCTCCTACGCCCAACTGTTGAACTTGCTGCATTTGCAGCATTACTGATTCACTACGCTTGGTTCTTGAACCGCCTGGTGTCACATGGCGCACGGATGGTGGAAACACTTGGAGAAGCCGATTTTCAAGTGTCTGATTTCATAGGGCGGCTTCTCATCGTGCTATTCCTGCAGCACTCGCGGCGTAGGAGATGTGGGGGACATGGCACCGTAGGAGAGCAGCGTCAGTGTTGCAAAGCTGCGGCGAGACAGCGGAGATGGGACAAAGATGAGCCTGGAGGAGTTTAAACCTCTGGGCTGCGGCATTCCCTGCTTGCGTGTGCCGAATCCCAGCGGCGTTC
>NW_009612748.1:0-1328 GCF_000690535.1 Cariama cristata | reverse complement strand
CGCGGCCGAGGAGGGGGCGGTGGAAAGGGACCGTAGGGCGACATCGGGTAGCAGCGAGCAGTCTGAGCCCCTGTATCGGTGGGAATGCAGCAGGGACTGAAACCAAGCTCTCAAATATGTTCCTATCGCAGGTCTTACAGATCGACGGACGGACGGACGACCCCTCAGCTGGGGAACCCCTCGACTCCCCAACCGGCATCCCCTGACGTGGGCAACTGCCACCCCCATTCGGAGCTGTCCCACACCCACTCACCGCGCAGCCCCATCAGCCCCGAACTGCTCTCGGCCCCCCTCACCCCCCTCTCCCGTGACTCCATGCGGCTTCTCTCCAGCGAGGACACCCGTTGCTCCACGCCCGAGGCCGGCCTTGACGAGCAGGTGGGTGCTGGCTCCCGTTGGGGCCGTTGGCTCTAGGTTTGTTCCCGGAGGCCGTCGGGAAGGTCCGGGTGCTGCCTGTCGCTGCAGCGACTGCTGGAAATGCAGAGAGGTAAATCTTGATGCTCAAACTTGGCTGGTTTATCCCCCTCGCTGTGGGGAGACAGCTTGGAAAACTGCATGGGAAATTCTGTCCAAACGCTCGGCCAGACGAGATGGAGAGCGTGGTGCTGTTCGGTACGGGCAGCAGGATGCTTTTCCAGCGGTGGGTTTGGTTTGGAGGCTGCCGTGTCCTCACCGCGTGTGCCAAAACTTTCCGTGGGCTGTTAAACAAGGCTTGGGGCCGAGTCCGTGGCTGGCGCGGCGTGGTGGAGCTGCCTGCTCCGACCGCTGCTGCAGGCAGCCGGATCACACGTGGAGGCGGGGAGCAGAAGAGCTTTTCCGGAGGATTTTCCATAGCCTGGTGTCTCTTCCCTTTAGGCTGTGCAGCCCTGGGAGCGACGCACCTTCCCGCTCTCGTACGACCCCAGGACAGAGTGCGAGGACCAATCCGACCCCCAAGACCGGTTGTCGCGCTGCACCCGGCGCACGTCGGGCAGTAAATCCTCCCGGGAGAGCGATGGCACTTCTGCTTTGCCCAACCCAGCCTCAAGAGCCGAACCCCCCTGGTGACACCCTCCTCCTCCTCTTCCTCCGCAGCAGTTCAGCGGCCAGCACACAGATAGAGACATACGGGAAGACATGAGCAAAACCAACACACAGAACTAACTCTTGGCATTAAAGCTTCCAAAATCTGCGTTTGATATTCAAACATCCTGCCGGGAATTTTCACAGTTTTTAGTGAATTTAAGGAGTTTAGAAACTGTTTTTTGTTTTCTTTTTTTTTTCCCTTTGGTTGTTTTTTTTTGGTTTTGTTTTCTTTTTCTTTTTTTTTTTTTTTTTTCACTCTTTTT
>NW_009612747.1:1094-2344 GCF_000690535.1 Cariama cristata | reverse complement strand
TTAGTTCACATGCGCTTAAAAACAGCTCTCCTACCAGTACCGTTACATCAAAACATTAAAAGCCACCCCCCAAAAAAAAAATAAAATAAAAATTCCCCTGGAAGTTTCCAACAGCAAGTAATGCTAGTCACAGGTAACACAGACAGACGGTGTTAGGGGACCGAAGGGTATGTACAAGTTATCTTTAAAAGACACAGTGAGTCACTGCCATCAAGTAAGACCCCCCTGGCTCGCCCAAGGGGGACAGCCTGGCCACCGCAGGGGTCTGCCTGGCTGCAGCACTGTTAGCCAAAGCAGGGAGGGAGGGATGGATAACCACCACCAGCAGCACACCAGGCGGCTGCTAATTGCAATCAGACAGGGAAAGCCTTTGCCCTCCCATGGCACGGGTACAGCCTCCACAGGGAGGAAGAGCAAACCCAGCCCCGGCTAAGCCACCGCTGCGGTGCTGAATGTGGTTACGAGAGCTGAACTCGTCCTGGGTGCACAGAGAGGGACCAGAAGGGTGAGTGGGCAGGAAAACACCGATCACCCTGTCCGCATCCTTTGGGCTGGGAGATCTGGGTCCATGCCCAGTTGGGGGGATGGAGCAGGGGCTCTCCCTGCCCACGGCGAGCGAGTTGCTGCCATGGGGAAGGGGCCTTTGCTTGCATTCTCCCGAGGTAGCCTGCACCGAAATGGGCAACCACAAAGGATCCGGTTCAGCTCATGATGGCTCTTCCCGGCTCCTTGGTCCCCAGAGCCGCTTATAGCCCAAAGCCCTCGCCATGCTGGGCAAGCCAGCCAGGGCGGTAGGACCATGCCCTCCCTTCCCCAGGACAGCATCCAGCCCCAGGGATGCCCGAGTAGTCCCTAACCCTCTCCCAGGGGATTCGTGGTTACCCCAGGGCTGTCCTGCAGAAGGAGGGGAGCCTGCCCCAGCCCACGCTGCTGGCCCACCTGCCCTGGGGAGTCGAATCGCCAAAAAGAGCCTACAAACCAGCCCAAAACCTGCTACCAACATGCACCGCAGTAAAACCACACTGGAACAGAGGCAGAGTGTTGAACCGCAGCCTCTGCCCTGTAGAGAACTCGTACAACCCAGGAGCAAAGCAAAGGAAAACCAGCAAGGTCCAAACATCCCTAATTCTACAGCCTCCGAACCTGGGGCCAGGGAGGCTCCAGTTGGGAGGGTGGGCAGCGAGGGGGGCACGGGGAGCCGGCTCTGCCCATGCGGAGCAGGAGGGCGGCAGAGGGGAGCAGCCGGGGGC
>NW_009612747.1:225-491 GCF_000690535.1 Cariama cristata | reverse complement strand
GAGGACATGGGGGTCAGCGCAGCCCCGACTCATGGCACACCCCGCCGAGCCCCCGCCAGCCACCTCCAACCCAACCCCTGCATCCCCAGCACCGCTGAGCCGCCAGAGAAAGCCCGAGGATGGAGAGGGAAGATTGCCTCCCTTTTGCATTAATCCCCAATTAATCTGCCAGGCTGCTATGGGTAAGGGGGCCAGACCTTGGTCACAGCCTCCTCGAGGGCTGGAAGAGACGAGACCCCCCCACCACCACAGCCTCCTTGACTGCA
>NW_009612747.1:0-211 GCF_000690535.1 Cariama cristata | reverse complement strand
CTCCGTCCCGCACTGCCGGGACATCGGCCAGCTTTGCCCTCCCCCTTCCCGACTCCAGCCTGTCAGCAAATTCAGCCCCAATCTCTGAGCCTGGATGCACCCGATCCTGAGGGACTCACACCAGGATGCCGGCCCCGGGCTTGAGCTCCCCTCCCTGCATCGGCACTGGGATGGTGGCACCGCAGGCACCGGCTTGGGCTGGCACGGCGGC
>NW_009612746.1:69142-69737 GCF_000690535.1 Cariama cristata | reverse complement strand
CTTTTGCCTTTCTGATTTTCTCTCTGCATACTCTGACAATGTCTTTGTACTCTACCTGGGTTGCCTCCTCTTCTTAGCTGGTAAGCTCTCTTCTTATTCCTGAGTTCTAGCCAAAGCTCTCTGTTCAACCAAGCCAGTCTTCTTCCCTGTCGGCTCATCTTGTGGCACATTGGGACAGCCTGCTCCTGTGCCTTTAAGATTACCTCCCTGAAGAATGTCCAGCGTTCCTGGACCTCCTTCCCCTTCAAATCTGTTTCCCAGTGAAATCCCCCCCTTTTATCTGCATTCACAAATTAATATGAGGGGAGGGAGAGTAGCTACAAACCATAAAGAAACTGGCACAAAACAATGGTTAGCTGGAATTAACATCCTTCTGACTGGTATTCCTTTAGGGCACTGATATCAGAGAACATTCACACAAAAGACCAGTTAAACCACAAAACCTCACCAGCTGTACTTCAGATGAGAACATCCAAAACTGACAAGACTACTGTATGCAATACTGACAAAACTCATTGGTTTGGGGTACCTAATCTGTTACTGGCTTACACCTAGACCCCTATACTCAAAAAGTTGTTGCATTATCTATGTTTTT